>NC_081568.1:54353464-54433286 GCF_022355385.1 Mustela nigripes
ATATATCCCACTTGGTTGTGGTGAATAATCCTTTTAATGTACTGTTGAATCCTATTGGCTAGTATTTGATGAGAATTTTCGCATCTGTGTTTATCAAGGATATTGGTCTGTAGTTCTCCTTTTTGTTGGGATCCTTGTCTGGTTTTGGGATCAAGGTGATGCTGGCCTCACAAAATGAGTTTGGAAGTTTTCCTTCCATTTCTATTTTTTGGAACAGTTTCAGGAGAATAGGAATTAGTTCTTCTTTAAACGTTTGGTAGAATTCCCCTAAGACGCCGTCTGGCCCTGGGCTTTTGTTTATTAGGAGATTTTTAATGACTGTTTCAATCTCCTTACTGGTTATGAGTCTGTTCAGGTTTTCTACTTCTTCCTGGTTCAGTTGTGGTAGGTTATATGTCTCTAGAAATGCATCCATTTCTTCCAGATTGTCAAATTTGTTTGCGTAGAGTTGCTCATAGTATGTTCTTATAATTGTTTGTATTTCTTTGGTGTTGTTGTGATCTCTCCTCTTTCATTCATGATTTTATTTATTTGGGTCCTTTCTCTTTTCTTTTTGATAAGTCTGGCCAGGGGTTGATCAATCTTCTTAATTCTTTCAAAGAACCAGCTCCTAGTTTCCTAGTTTCGTTGATTTGTTCTATTGGTGTTTTTTGTTTTTGTTTTTGTTTTTGTTTTTTTGGTTTCTATTTCATTGATTTATGTTCTGATCTTTATGATTTCTCTTATCCTGCTGGTTTTAGGGTTTCTGTCTTGTTCTTTCTCCAGCTCTTTTAGGTATAGGGTTACATTGTGTACTTGAGACCTTTCTGCTTTCTTGAGAAAGGCTTGTACTGCTATATATTTTGCTCTTAGCACTGCCTTTGCTGTGTCCCACAGATTTTGAACCATTGTGTTTTCATTATCATTTGTTTCCTTGAATTTTTTCAATTCTTCTTTAATTTCCTGGTTGACCCCTTCATTCTTTAGAAGGATGCTGTTTAGTCTCCATGTATTTGGGTTCTTTCCAAATTTCCTCTTGTGATTGAGTTCTAGCTTTAGAGCATTGTGGTCTGAAAATATGCAGGGAATGATCCCAATCTTTTGATACCGGTCGAGACCTGATTTAGGACCCTGGATGTGATCTATTCTGGAGAATGTTCCATGTGCACTAGAGAAGAATGTGTATTCTGTTGCTTTGGGATGAACTGTTCTGAATATATCTGTGATGTCCATCTGGTCCAGTGTGTCGTTTAAGGCCTTTATTTGCTTGTTGATCTTTTGCTTAGATGATCTGTCCATTTCAGTGAGGGGAGTGTTAAAGTCCCCTACTATTATTGTATTTTTGTGGATGTGTTTCTTTGATTTTGTTATTAATTGGTTTATATATTTGGCTGCTCCCACGTTGGGGACATAGATATTTAAGATTGCTGGATCTTCTTGTTGGACAGATCCATTGAGTATGATATAGTATCCTTCCTCATCTCTTATTTTTGTCTTTGGCTTAAAATCTAATTGATCTAAGGATTGCCACCCCTGCTTTCTTCTGATGTCCACTAGCATGGTAAATTGTTTTCTACCCCTTCACTTTCAATCTGGAGGTGTCTCCAGGTCTGAAATGAGTTTCTTGTAGGCAACATATAGATTTGTTTTGTTTTTTTCTCCATTCTGATACCCTGTGTCTTTTGATTGGGGCATTTAGCCCATTAATATTCAGGGTAACTATTGAGAGATATGAATTTAGTGCCATTGTATTTTCTGTAAGGTAACTGTTACTGTATATTGTCTCTGTTCCTTTCTGATCTACTACTTTTAGGCTCTCTCTTTGCTTAGAGGACTCCTTTCAATGTTTCCTGTAGAGCTGGTTTGGTGTTTGCAAATTCTTTCAGTTTTTGTTTGTTCTGGAAACTTTTAATCTCTCCTTCTATTTTCAATGATAGCCTAGCTGGATATAGTATTCTTGACTGCATGTTTTTCTCATTTAGTGCTCTGAATATATCATGCCAGTTCTTTCTGGGCTGCCTGGTCTCCATGGTTAAGTCTGCTGCCAATCTAATATTTTTACCATTGTATATTACAGACTTCTTTTCCTGGGCTGCTTTCAGGATTTGTCATTAAGACTTGTAAATTTTATTATTAGGTGACGGGGCGTGGACCTATTCTTGTTGATTTTGAGGGGGATCTCTGCGCCTCCTGGATTTTGATGCTTGTTCCCTTTGCCATATTAGGGAGATTCTCTCCAATAATTCTCTCCAATATACCTTCTGCTCCCCTCTCTCTTTCTTCTTCTTCTGGAATCCCAATTATTCTAATGTTGTTTCTTCTTATGGTGTCACTTATCTCTCGAATTCTCCCCTCATGGTCCAGTAGCTGTTTGTCCCTCTTTTGCTCAGCTTCTTTATTCTCTCTCATTTGGTCTTCTATATCACTGATTCTTTCTTCTGCCTCATTTATCCTAGCAGTGAAAGCCTCCATTTTTTATTGCACCTCATTAATAGCTTTTTTGATTTCAACTTGGTTAGATTTTAGTTCTTTTATTTCTCCAGAAAGGGCTTTTATATCTCCCGAGAGGGTCTCTCTAATATCTTCCATGCCTTTTTTGAGCCCGGCTAGAATCTTGAGAATCGTCATTCTGAATTCTAGATCTGACATATTACCAATGTCTGTATTGATTAGGTCCCTAGCCTTCAGTACTGCCTCTTGTTCTTTTTTTTGTGGAGAATTTTTTTGCCTTGTCATTTTGTCCAGATAAGAGTATATGAAGGAGCAAGTAAAATACTAAAAGGGTAGCAAAGACCCCAGGAAAATATGCTTTAACCAAATCAGAAGAGACCCCAAATCATGGGGGTGGAGAAAGGGGATAAAAAGAGGTTCAGAAAAAGAAAAAAAAAACAAAAAAAGAAAATGAATAAAGAAAAAATGTAAAAAGGAAAAAAATATATATATATATATATATAAAACTAGTTAACATTAAAAAAGAAAAGGGTAAAAGTTAAAAGACAATTTAACAGAAGAGGGAAAAAAATTGAAAAACAACAACAACAACAACAAATTAAATTAACTGCAAGAGTAATGAATCATGGTGAGAAAGCCATGAGGTCAGTGCTTTGCTTACTCCTCCTCTGGAATTCCGCTGCTCTCCTTGGTATTGAACATGCACTCCTTGGTAGGTGAACTTGGTCCTGGCTGGATTTCTTGTTGGTCTTCTGGGGGTGGGGCTTGTTGTAGAGATTCTCAAGTGTCTTTGCCTAGGCGGAATTGCACCGCCCTTACCAGGGGCTGGGCTGAGTAATCCGCTTGGGTTTGCTTTCGGGAGCTTTTGTTTTTGTTTTGTTTTCTATGCTTTCTGTAGAGTCTGGTGTTCGGGAATGAAAATGGTGGCCTCCCAGTCTCCGGCCCAGAGGAGCCGAGAGCCCAGGGCCCTCAGAGAATAGCGCCCAATCACTCTTGTCTCCCTGGCCTCCGGCCTCGCTCCGAGCTCACCGAGCCTGTGACCAGTTCAAGGTAACCCCAAGTTGAGAGCTCACTCCTCCCCTCTGTCTCTGTAGATGGCTTCCCTGTTCTAATACCTGCAAGCTCTGCTTGACTCAGATACCCCCAATCCTTCTGTGATCCTGCGGGACCTGGGGCCACACTGACCCTGCATGGGCTTCACCCCGGTTTAGCCTCTGGAGCGATGTCCCTCAGTGGAACAGATTTTAAAAAATCCCGATTTTGTGCTCCGTTGCTTCACCGCTTGCTGGGAGCCGGCCACTTTCCCAGCAATCTATTTTCCCATGTCTTTGGATTCACTTCTCCGCCAGTCCTACCTTTCAGAAAGTGGTTGTTTTTCTGTTTCTAGAATTGTTGTTCTTTTCTTCATGCTCCCATTGGATATGTAGGTGTTTGCAATGTTTAGATAAGCTATCTAGCTGATCTCCTGCCACCTGATGTAGCCTCAGCCTACTACTTCTCTGCCATCTTGACTCCTCCCCTCTGTTTTTGTGATTTCTTTATCTGACCTTGATTACAGGGTGATTGTGGCTTCATAGAATGAATTTGGGAGTTTTCCTTCCTCTTGTATATTTTGGAATAGCCTAAAAAGAATGGGCATTAACTGTTCTTTAAATGTTTGGTAGAATTCATCTGTGAAACTATCTGGTCCTGGACTTTTGTTTGTTAAGTGTTTTTTTATTACTGATATAATTTCATGGCTGTTGATTGGTCTGTTCATATTTTCTGGTTTTTCCTGCTTTAGTTTTGGTAGATTATATGTTTTTAAGAATTTATCCATCATTTCTTCTAAGTTGTCCAGGTTTTTTGCATATAGTTTTTCATAATATTCCGTTACAATACTTTGTATTTCTGTGGTGTTGATTGTTATTTCTCCTCTTTCATTAGTAATTTTGTTTATTGAGACCCTTGTGTTATTCTATTATTGATTTGTTCTTATTTTTAAATTTTGATATCATTTTATTTTTGCTCTAATCTTTATTATCTCCTTCCTTTTACTGTGTTTAGGTTTTGTTTTTAATTAGCTCCTTTGCAATACTTGGAACATCTAGAAGGATAGGTTTATGGCTTAACTATATTGGTATCCTTTGGTGAGGCTCAATGCTTGGCAACTTCAGGGAAGTCTTCTCAATTAATAACTGTTGCATGAATAAGATATACTCTGCCTGTCTGTAGGCAATTTTAGTTATTACCATGAAGTTTGCATCATTTTTGAATTACAGTATCACAGTTTGTGATAGTGGGTGGGGATTTAAGGTAAGAACGGAATACTAATGAGGTAGAATATAATACTGCCATTTAAAGGAAGGACCTTACCCCCCGATTAAATATGGTTTTATTTCTAAAATCATGTACATATTTAAATTTTGTTAAAAAGCTTTGTAAGTATCCAACAACATTATTATATGTATTATTTCTAAAAGTTTGGTAAGATAACTATGTCATACCTTGTTTTTCTTTTTTTAATCCTTAAGCATTTCTAAGATAAATTTTACCAGGTGGTATTATATGTACAGTTGACCTTTGAACTTTGAGAGTCCACTTGTACTTTTTTTCCCAATAAATACAATACAGTACTGTAAATGTATTTTCTTTTTCTTATGATTTTCTTAACACTTTCTCTAGCTTACTTTATGGTAAAACTATAAGAATACTTAATACACAAAAATATATATTAATCAACTGTCATATTGGCAAGGCTTCTGGTCAGTGGTAGGTTAAATTTTGGGAAGCAGAAATTACCCAGATTTTCAACTATGCAAGGAGTCAGTGCCCCTAAGCTCTGCATGTTCAAGGGTTGACAGTATTTCATGAACTGCTGAATTTGGTTTGAGAAGAGTTTATTTAGGACTAGGACTTTTCCATCTAAATTATTAAGGGAAAGCAAGCTATGGTTTTCTTTTTGCATATATGTGTAGAATGAACAAACAAAAAATTCTAAGTACATTGTTATCTTTGAAACTTGCTCTTTTTGTATGCTCTGAAACATTTATATATATATATGATAGGAATAATTTACTATTTGACAATTTTCACTGGAAATTCCTATAAAACTACCTGAAAAATATTTTGTGAATATTCTACTTTGACAGCACTATCAATTTTCTACTTTAGTTTTACACCTAATTAGAATTGACTTTGATGATTTTGATCATACTTTCTGATTCTCACTTTAAAATTTTCTAATTTATTAACATTGATTGTTTATTTTTTTCCTTGATAGTTGCTATTTTACTTTACTTTAAAAATTATGTTTGGGGCACCTGGATGGCTCAGTCAAGAGTCAGCCTTCAGCTCAAGTCACGAGGAATCCAGCTCTGCACTGGGCTCCCTGCTCAGTGGGAAGCCTGCTTCTCCCTCTCCTATTCCCCCAGCTTATGTTCCCTCTCTTACTGTGTCTCTCTCTGACAAATAAATCAATAAAATATTTTTAAAAAATAAAAATTGTGTTTCCTTTCTAGTATTTTAAATTAAATTTACTGAGAAGTCTTTTCAAAAATTTTAGAACAACTTTGCTGTTGTGCTTTTTCCCCCTTACGTTGTCTTAATGTGTTTTTCCCTTCTAGCATTAAATTGTATCTAAAACATTAAGCAATATGAATTCACCACTGACCCAAGCTTTGACCACATTTTATAAGTTTCAGCATATGGTATTCTCTAAATTTTATGTTTTAAGACTTGTCTGTAATTTTAAGCTTTAATTTTATTATTTTTTTTTACTTAAGTGATTTAAAGAGATTAATTTTTTTTTTTTAAGAGAGAGAGAGAGATAGAGTACAAACAGGAGAGAAGGACCAGCAGGTAGGCAGAGAGAGAGAGAGCAGGCTCCCTGCTGAACTGGAAGCTCAGGTGCAGGACTCTATTTCAGGACCCTAGCATCATGACCAGAGCTGAAGGCAGACACATAAACAACTGAGCCACCTGGCATCCCAAAATTAATTTTTTTTTTTACATGTTGCTGAAATTTGTTGTTGATTTCTAGTTCTATTTTATTAAGTCAGAGAATATACCTCTAGCTATCTCTGAATGCCTAGTTGATTTCCTAAAAGGGATGGATGATGTTTTAGGATTGGTTCATTCTATATGTAGATGGTGAAAGTATGACCCTTATCTAGTGTTTTCCTTTTTTTCAATTTCATTAAGATCTCTGAACTTAAAAGGGAATTGAATGTGAAAGGATTAATGTTTTTCTTTTAAAAGTAGAGTTTATTTTTTAATTCCTTGACTTTCCAGTGGCATTCTTTCTGGATATTGTTTTGCATTAAATTAAATTTCATATCCTAGGTTTGATATATATTCTGGACGGATGCTTCCTGTCTAAGCCAACAGGTATTTGCTTCCAGACCTGATATGCTTACTGGGAGTTGGTTCCTGGTACATTCACAGACAGTCGTTTATTTTTGCTAGTATGACAAATATTTTAGGAAAAGTAATCCTCCAAATCTTCTGTTAGACTCAAAAGACGGACTGTGTTTGCACATATAGGGTGTCTGGTGACTTCTATCATGTTCTGCTTCTGACCCTTATTCACACTATACTGTACATCATTGTTTCCAATAAGACATCATTGAAATTAACTAATTAGCTTTTACCATTAATATTTTTTGTTTGAAGTATATAGACCTTCCAGTGTTTCAGCAGATATGAAAGCCATTATTTCATAATGATTGCTTTAATCAAAGAAAAAAAAGTAATATGAGGTGGTAATGATACCAATTTCTATTTTAGAGCAGTATAGAAGTTGTTTGTTTGTTTTCCAGAATACAGTATTAGTCTGCACCAGGAAACAAAGTGATCTGAGAGCCTAGTTGGTTTCCAACTAGTTGACCTTTGGCTGCAGTTAAAAAACAAAAAACCAAGAAACTTTCTTTAGTTTGTCACCAGTTTAAATAAAAACATATCTATTGTTCCCCATCTACACCAGATTTATAGAGCACTGTTATAGTACTTACTAAATTGATGATTACAAAATAAGGATTATTTTTTTTCCTGTTTACAGTGTAGACTCAGAGTGGAGGAGGAACATGTATAGAATGAAAATGCCATTCAGAAATCATGCTTCAGCAAAGTAGGCCAAGTTAAATGTTGGATTTTAATAACACACTGCTAATTATGCTTTTCTTTCTGCCTTCCACAACTCTGTACTTACACATCCCATATAAGAAATGGAACTTTTTGATATTTCCTAATATTTTAAAGTGATAAACTGAAATTACCCTTTGAAAGACATAATTGTTAGTAATAAAAAGCTGCTATATTTCTCTACTGTGAAGATGTATTTTAAGCACAAACAGGATACTTCATGTCTTAGCTGTACTTGTGCATCAGTTAAATTAGAATGCTTTGATGTGTTAATTATTTATCATTCTAAATTATGCATCTTCTAAAATTAAAGAAACACATAACCTATAATTTATTATTCATTTAGCATGAAACCGTGTTTTTATGTGGCTGTTTCTCTTCTAGGTACAGATTTGTGTTTTGATATAAAACTTATCAACATATGGCTTCAAATACATGATGGGAAAGTTCAATTATTTAAAAAGATGTACACACAAAACCTATATCATTTGTTTTCCAGTTCAGTTTTACAATTTTATATGTAATAATGTTCTGCGCCTGTGCTGTACATCTATATATCTATCTCTGTATATATGTATGTATTTAGTTTCTGTGAAAATAAACACACTAATGTAAATGCGTTACATTTATAGTCAGTTGATGCAAATAGAGGATTTTCTGTAATGAAATATGTTATTATGTAGATTTTATTACTTCTTTTTTTTCTTTTTTTTTTGCTCTTATGCTCATTATTTTATTTGTAATAAATTTTGCAACTCTAAAAAAAGAAAGAAAGAAAAGAAAGAAAGAAAGAAAGAAAGAAAGAAAGAAAGAAAGAAAGACAGACTGTTCTTTTTTTGGGGGGGAGCTATTTTAATTTTTTATTTTTTATAAACATATATTTTTATCTCCAGGGGTACAGGTCTGTGAATCACCAGGTTTACTTCTAACGGGAAAGATTCTATATTCTTATCCATCTCCAGATTGCACTGAAGGGAACTATATTAGGAAAACTAAGTAGAAAAATACAATATCCTTTACCTTTGTGATCTAAAAACAAATAAATTACCTCGTTTATCATCTAAGCCCCTTAAACAAATTAATATGTTAAAATTAGTGTTAATTATTGATGTATGTGTTAATCATAGCCCAAAGAAGAATGCAGTAAACATCTATAGACAAAAAGTGCTTCCTAGCTAAGGACTTGTATTATTTAGGAATATTTATGCAAAAATATTTATGTAAATATTGAGAGACAAATCTAAGGAATAATTTTCCAACCTTAAAGTCTTTCTCCAACTTTGTTTAATGCCATATTAGAAGTCATAACCCTTCTTTGTCACACAACCTTTCCAGAAGAAAAATGACTGAATTGATTGAATTGATTGAAATGATTGAACATTTATTGAATACATACAATGATGAACACCAACTATTGTCCTCCATTTATATTTCATACCTTTTGGAATATTTCTCTATAAATTAAACTTTAGGACTTTTTAATAGAAACCTTCATCCTTCTAATACAGTTATGGCTTTGAATGTTATTTCTAAAGTATAACTTTGCTGACTGTATTTTCAAACCCCAAATGGACCAACAAGATTCCAAATGGTACTGTTTATGGGGAAAATGGATTAGTATGTTTGACTTTATAACTAATTAAAAATCAGAGAAATGTATTTATTTATACTTAGTACACATTTAAAAAATGTTTTGACGATAGTAGGCTCCAATCTCAAGGAATCTTTCCAACACAGGCTTTTGTGTACTGTTTCAAATAATTTCAAATGAACAGTTGGGTAAGGCAGACTCTTGGAAGAATTCACAGTCTATTTACTATAAACTCAATAAATTGCAGAATATATTGAGGGTAAATGAAGAGGTATAATAGAGCCATAATGTGGTAGGCAAACTCTAGAATGTACCCGAAGGATCTCTATGTCCTGAAAACCTCGTGTCATTCCTTCCCTTATGTGTAGATTGTACTGAATGACTCCTTTCTGATTAAAAGACTGCTACAGAAGTTAGGTGTTGTTACTTTCAAGTTCAGATTATATAAAGCTGTAGCACCAATCTTGGGTGCTTTCTGTCTCTATCTCTCTTTCTGTCTCCTTTGTCAAATGTCTTACACTAGGTGATAAAAACTGCTATGTTGTAAGAAGCCCTGTGGAGCCATCTGAAAAGCACCGTAAGGAACTGAGGCCCTGAATTTCAATACATTATAAAGAAATAACACCGTCAGTTAAAATCCCATGAAGAACTACATGATTGCCAACAATCATGTAAGTGACTTAGAAGCTAATCTCCCATTTGAACCTTCACATATGTGCACAGGTGTGGTCTACAGCTTTACTGTGACTTCATGAGAGATATTGAGTCAGAGACACCTGACTAAATTGCAGTTGTATTTCAACCCACAGAACCTGTGAAATTCTAAACTTTTGTTGTATAAGGGCATTAAATTTGGGAGCAACTTGTTTCATAGCAAAAGATAACTACTACCCTAGGCAAAAGGCAGTATCAAGGGGCACCTGGGTAGCACAGTGGGTTGAGCCGCTGCCTTTGGCTCAGGTCATGATCTCGGGGTCCTGGGATCCAGTCCCGCATCGGGCTCTCTGCTCAGCAGGGAGCCTGCTTCCCTCTCTCTCTCTCTCTCTCTGCCTGCCTCTCCATCTACTTGTGATCTCTCTCTGTCAAATAAATAAATAAAATTTTTAAAAAAAAGGCAGTATCAAATACAAAGAAAGTGAGACTAGAATGCTAAAAACTCATGCTATTAAATCAATAAACCTGTTATCATTTTGGTGTTTATAAGAGGTGACTGTTCTCATAGTCTTTTATTCTGGTTCCCATACCTGCAAGAGATTTCTGCTCTCTTTAATCCATTCATAAAATAGTCACCAAATAAATTATTTTTCCAACAAAATATTTTGAATGAGTGTCAAATATTAAAAGACCAGTGTCAATCTTTAAAAAAATAAAATCCCAAGGACAGCAGTATTATATTGAACATCTATTTAAATCACCTTTACTGCAAATTGGGATTTAACCTCCAGTATATTCATATAAAAAGATCTTGCTAAGAGAGTATTAGAAAGTACTTTTGTCAACATTGTTTCTCCCATAATTTCTTATTATGAAAGATAATCATACCTTATAATCTAAGCCACTATTCCCTACAGCATAAGTCACTGTAACATTAAACCTTACTATTTATTGCCTGTGCTGTCTTGCAGCTGACATACCTATCAATGCTTCACTTAGCAAGTCAAAAAGTGATACCTCAGTACCATATAGTACTAGAAAAGATTGAGAAAACTCTTTGTACACAAATCAGCTGAAAGCATAACTTATCTGTTACAGCACAGGAAGATTAAGTATATGGCCATAAAAATCCCTGCAATCATGGTAACTGGAGTCAAAGTTGCCTCTATTGCTTTAATAAATCCTTTAAGTATGCTCTCAATCTCTCAACAATTCCTGACAAAGCTTGTATGCTGTTGTTGTGAATCTGCCTACCTTGAAAGGCCCGATGGTGAATATTTCATGTGGCTTACCACTTCTTTGTGTGTCTAGTTTAGAAGAAGATAGTGCACTGTTTGCTTGTACTTCTTAATATCTTATTAGTAGAAGATGAATTTGTGCTTCTAGACTTCAGCCACCTAATTTTCTGTTACAGAAGAAAAAATTTTATTTTTGCAAATGATGAATTAAGTGATTATGTTTCACAAATTTTAAGGCCACAGACCATTAACTGAGTCTGAGCACTTGTCATTTTACCCATATGTATCTGCCATGAAAGGGGAGGATGAAGTTGTTATAATACCTGACTATTGCCACAAAAGATCCTTCATAAACTTCATTTGAGCAGGGATAAGGCAAAGCCAAATTACTATAAGAATTTACCCTTTCTGAGAGAAATCGATTGCTCATATTTAAATTTGAATTTGAAGTTGTGACTTCCTTGCACTTTATATTTAGGATCCCTGATATAGTGCCAGCCAGAAGATTATGGCAAACCATAATACATTACACTAGAAGAGTACAATAGTTATATATTCTTGTTCAACTATATATAAATATTCCTTTATTGCAGATTTATAATATTAGTCAAAATATCAACACTGGAACATTCAGAAGAAATGGACTATTAAGATACTTCTCTTGCTCGGTATTTCAAGAAAGATCATCTTACTTTAAACTATTGGACATTGATTCTAATTTCTATTTTGGGAATTAAGGCTTAACATTTCTCAGTAACTTAATTAGGCAGGCAAGGTAAACAAAATAATTTGTGGAGTGTCTGATAAGAAATTTCCTATCACAGAGGTCATTCTTCCTAGAACATTAATCCCACCACTTCTTAACTCTAGGGTTTCTTTGTATAGAGCCCTACAACCCACATGTGAATTAAGTGGATTTACAAACCTCTAAGCAGATTACAACATCAGCTGGAAAATTAAGAAAGCTTAAGTTATCAAGAAGTTTTTGGGTTCTTTTAGTTGCAGTCCTGATATATTCTCTTGTGATACCATCTTAGGTCAATCTAGTTTACTTTATTAACATATGGCTTTTTTCATGATGACATAACTGATATTGATGGAGGTTTTTATTGCCAGGAGACAGGTCAAGTGACTGTCTGGTCAGCTTTAGTCAGACATTCTGCTCCTTTTCATTGAATACCAGTTGCATGCTTAATCTTCAGAACATAGCCCTCTGCAGGTACCTCCTCTTCATTTCTTCTGTTTTTCTCTGTGTCTTACTGACTTGACACATTTAATATCTAGAAGCTAAACCTACTATATTTCTTTTACATGCTATATTCCATTTCTGATAGTTATGATTTAGCAATGGACATTCTATATGTAGAGGTCTTACATTACTTTATATAACTTGATTTGCTGATTATTAGAGTTATTAGGTTTCACAAAAAAATACCACTTTGGCATAAATTGTGTGTCAGGAATGATTGTATCTTCTGTCCAGTTTGTAGAATAGAAAGTAGAATTGGTCCAAAGACCCCTATTGGTTGCGTGACTTTTACTAATAAGCATCAAATTGCAGCATTATCTAAAATCACCCAATCTGTTGACTGCATGGGTGTTTCTCCTCTGGTTGAGTGTAACCCTCTATGGCAGAGTAAGGGCAGAATAAGGAGACAGCTAAGCAAGCTATCCAAAATGCTCAAACCTGGCACCAGGGGTCTTTGCACTTTTACCTCCTTCCAGAACACCATTTCCTCCAGGCAGCAATGTCAGTAAAGAGACCAAGCCAAACATGTAAGCATGCACCTTCATGAGACATTATATGTGTTGGCTTGACTGGGGACAAAAAGAATCACAAGTTCTGTAGTTCTGATGACATTCTCAACCCTGAGACGTAGAATCATCTATTTAAACGTAATCAAACTGATTAACTAACCGACAGAAACAGAAAGTCTATCAGAAGTCATTCTTTCTTGCTTCTTCCCCTGATTTACCCAAGTTTTTGCTCATTGCATCCCATAGGATGGTCTTATATTGCCTTCTCTATGGCTGTATTAGGCTTACAAGTCTGGTTCTTCAGCTGGTCTGTTTTAATGTCCTTGGAGTTTAGTTTTTATTGTAGAGATAAGATAAAATTCACTCTTATTAAAATTATGAAGAAGATTTTAATTTCTCCCTGCCTCTAAATGTCCCCAAACAAGTAAGCTTTATTTAGGAGCTGAAAAGATTCTGACAAACTCTTAGATGCTCTAAGAACTGAATATGGTATGCTTTTGCAAATTCAAAGAAGCAGCTTGAAATCAGTACTCAGACCTTATTGACTAAGTAAAACATTGAGGTATTTTATAACATTAAAATGTAAGAAATCATATCTCTAACCAGCTAGATTGTCTTAGTCTATAAATTACTTTCAGTAATTAATAAATTGTTGAGTTATAAAATCTGAATCAAAACCTAGTTTCATTGGGATCTTTTATGGCAGATATAATGGCAATATGGTCTAATTTAATAAAACAATAAGGGCTTTGGTTTACGAATTATTTGCTTGGCAGTGTGTTAGTCTTTGCAGAGAATTAAGTGATATCTATGCATATGCTTAATTTTTTCAATGTATTAGTTAATTGAGACCTTACAACAGCCATTTGAGTTAGGAGGGTCAAACTAAAATTAAGGGTTTACTTGCTCAGTTAATCAGGAATTTGAAAACTTGTCTATTTTCAAAGTCTGTGCTCTGATCATTACCCAGTTCTGCCTTCAAGGGATTTTATCTTTGAGACGTCAGGTATATAGTAAGAGATCAATAGATGTTTATTTAATGAAGAAGTAAATGAAGAAAGGCGAAAGAGAACACAGACATAACACAATTTCTTGTTCTTGGAAAAGGACCTTGGGATTTTACAGGGTTTTAAGACTAGTTACTATTATAGTGAACTCTGCTTCAAGGTAGCCATTTTTCACCTCCCCAGCTCTAAATGTGAAGGTGAGTTAGAGGAACAAGATATTAAATTTGACTAATTATCATTTCTGGTAAGAAGGAAGAAGAACATCTTTAATTTACTAAGGATACTGTATCTCTGTAAAAAGAAATTATGTCTTTAAGCACATAATCATAATTTATCAAGTAGGTAGGGTTAAAGCTTGAAAATATTATCTGTAGAAATACTGAATTAAATAAGATTAAGTTTTAAGTTGCTTCCAGCTTTGAGCATTTTGTGGGGAAGTTTTGTAGCTCTATGTCTTAGGCAAGTAAAATGCTAAGGTATTATAAATTTGGTTCTTCTGAAATTTTGAGAATCAAGTACTATATCTTCTCTGACACATTACAAGATGAAGGAATAGATATCTAGCAAAAAGTAAAGATGCATGACAAAAGATACGTCAAATGGATGGATTCCAAAGGTCATGGCAAGTGTGTCTTCAATGGTTTTTTTTGTTGTTGTTTTGTTTTGAGTTAAATTAATCATTTTAAAATCAGTTCCTTAATGTTTAATGTTCTAGGGAAAATATTGGCCCCCACAGATGTCATAACATTGGAAGCTGAAAATGTTACTGCAGATGGCAAATGAGGTTTTCATATGTGATTAAGTAAAGGATCTTAATGGGAGAGTTTATCCTAGATTATCCAGGTTGGCCCAATGTAATAAAAAAAAAAAAAAATGTTCTTTATAAAGTAAAGACAAAAGAGAGAGCCAGAGAAGTTGTGATGATGGAAGCAGAGTTGGGACCAGGTAGAGCCATTAGCCAAGGAATGTTACAGTTTCTACATACTGGGGGTAAGAAAAAAAAGGGGGTGGGGAATTCTCCCCTAGAATCTCCAGAAGGAATGACAGTCCTGACAACAGTTTGATGTTAGCCCAGTGAGACCTACTTTGGACTTCTGACCTCTAGAACAGTAATTTAATAAATTTGTGTTCTTTTAAGCCAGTAAATTTGTGATATTTTGTGACATTAGCAATAAGAAACTAATACGCTTGATAAAGGAAGAAAAATTAATGTTAAATTTTTTACTTTTAGTAATTCATCAATCTGCTAAATATTTCTGCCCTCTGAGTCTTTAGAGGACAAAATGGAAGAAACGATACCTTTGAAAAATAAGTAAAACTAGATGGGTGACCAGTTCTTTTGGATTTGTCCAGGGCTTTCCTAATTTTAGTACTGAAAGTCCCATACCCTGGAAATTCTTCAGCTCCAGGCAAATTGTGATTGTTGGTGATCCTATGATAGGGTGAAAGTCTAGATTAGTCAGCCTGTGTCTTCATGAATAAAACAATGATGAACCCAGCCCATTTTTTGTAGGTCTGTGTTGTATTACATAGAGAATTTGAATTTTAAAAATGGTTTGTATAGTAAAGCATGCAGAAAAAAATTGCCCATGGTCAGAATTTTTCTTGAAAATTCCTTAGGATGAATCTATGTTGAAGACAGGTATGTTTTCTCTCAGCAAGTCTGACATTCCCAGTTTTTGTCCCACAGATGTGATAGATTGCTCTTTAAAAAAAAAAAGACTACTGAATAAACTAGTTTTATGTGATATTTCATATTACAAGATCCCTTTTTTAAAGATTTTTATTTATTTACTTATTTGACAGATCACAAGTAGGCAGAGAGGCAGGCAGAGAAGGAAGCAGGCTTCCTGCTGAGCAGAGAGCCTGATGCGGGGCTCAATCCCAGGACCCTGGGATCATGACCCGAGCTGAAGGCAGAAGCCTTAACCCACTGAGCCACCCAGGTGCCCCAAGTTTATTCAGTAGTCTTAACTCACTGGGGGTGTAAACGTGAAGAGTTGGTTTTTCTCCAATCACTGCTTTCAATCATGGTTTGTCAACATGTTTTTATTGACATCTCCGGCAATTAATTTTCAGTCACTCGATTAAAGTCTACTTCAGTCCTTGTAAAACTTTTCTTTTATCCTAATTATCATCTTCTCCCCATGTAGGCTTAAGCTGGGTTGCAGGAGTGTTAGAAGGTGTGGAGAAAAGGAGGCTTTTTTGTCTCTGAAACTTCCTCCCTCTTTCCTTTCCAGTCTTCTGTATAGCAATGTGCTGGTAATATGAGGAAGGAGAGAAAAATGTATCCACTTAATTGACTGCTATGTAGTCAGTTTTCTCTTGGTAGTTTCTCCTTCTTTGGCTAGGATGGACTGGCCTCTAGTTTGCTCCTTTAGGGCATAGGTATGGATTCATCAGAAGACCACAATGGATCTCCCACTTCCTTCCCTCTAGCCATCAAGAGTGATCCTTCATCCTACGAGGGCTCTCTTGTTCAGTAGACAGTCACCTTGGGTGATTTTGTTTGTTTAAAGAATTTATTTATTTATTTATTTATTTGGCAGAGATCACAAGTAGGCAGAGAGAGAGAGAGAGAGGAGGAAACAGGCTCCCTGCTGAGTAGAGAGCCTGATAAAGGGCTCAATCCCAGGACCCTGGGGTTATGACCTGAGCTGAAGGCAGAGCCTTTAACCCACTGAGCCACCCAGACACCCTACCTTGGGTGATTTTTTTAATGAATTTTTCCCCTGTGGTCTTCCTAATTCTGCACATTTTTTATATGTAATTGTGAGGTGGACTTTTTTCTGAAAAAGAAAAAGTAAAATGAAAACCTTAAAATGAAAGGTTTGAATACAGAAAAATAATATGTAGGTTGTCATCTAGACCACTCCTCCCCTTCTCCACCAAAATGATAGAAACATATATTCAGAACTTTAGGTAAGATCACTTAGTATATATGGATATATACTGCAACATTATATAAACCAGATTCAATTATGTGAGCATTTTCTGTTTCATTCCAAGATTCCTAGAGATTCAAGACAATCATTTTTTGTCTGTAAGATTCAGAAGAAGTAAGATTAAGCAAGAATTCAGAAGTCCACACTTGAAATGTTCTAAAATCTGTAACATGTTTCTACTAACCAGGTGTTTACATTATACAATGAAGCTATAGTTCAATATACTAAAGTGAGTATATTAAATTCAGTCTAATTTAGTTAAGCACGAGTTTAAAAAGATAGGGTTTTTTAAAATAGATTTCTTATGATACTACTTTTTAATAATGATAAATATTTCTAGTTTAATTAATCACCCCACTAATTTATTCCTGCCTAATCCTGTATTTCTTAGCAATATTAGGGATGAGTATCTCAGAAGGATTTAAATAGACTCCATTGGGAATCACACTTAACATGTGAAATGATTTCAAACTCATCTTTCTCCATACTCCAAGTGTCTTAATTTGCTGTTCATAAATCAATATATTTAGAAAAGACTAGAAAGTAATTTTCAGCAAATTGACTAATGTGAAAACAGTTTTATTTTATGTCACCTAAAAATATCACTTTATTTATACCTGAGAATAGTTTATTGTTTCTGTAAATGCTTTAGAATGGTATTTTCAAATAATGTTAAGATTATTACAAGTGTACAAGTAGCTACACTATAATAAAGGGATTCCATGGTCAAAAATCCTTACTGAATACTAAAAATGATACATTCCTCTTTAAAGTTTTGGCACATATTAACATATTGAAACTGTTGATAAGTCCTATAGTATAGAAATCTCTAATTTATTTAACTGAACATTTCTCAAGCATATTTAATCTTGAAATTTGAGGGGGGGAACTTATATTAAAATATTTCAGAGCACTAATGTTCATTAATCTCAATTTTCAAAATACTGCTTGAAATCCTTCTTAGTAACATAGCAGATTTTCAAAATAAATGCCTGGTCTATCTTAATATATGAATATAAAATCAGGAATTTATAAACATTAAGCTTATGTAAAACAGTATTTACCCAACAACACAGAGTTTATATTTTATACTTGGCATATATGTTCTATTGCCTGTACAGAGTTAGACTTAACTGTAGATGAAACTACATGGTACTACTTTTAGAAGTCTTCTTGTAGAACAGGTAATGAATGAATTAACACAGAGGTAATAGGGATGGAGAAGAGAATATAGATCTGAAAGTATTTAACAGGTAACTCAGCAGTATTGGGTGACTGAATTGGATATAGGGACAAAGAGAAATTACTTATGATGGGATGTTCACTGGAGACACAAATGCAAAGATTCATACAGGAGGAGGAAAAGATAAAGCATGGAGATAGTAAGTTTTGTTTTTGATTTTTTGGGATTGCTTCTTTGTTATCTTGATAACAATCAGAAACATATATACAATGGTAATTGAATATATGTAAGAAGTTCAGGGGAAAGATTGGGACTAGAGCTAAGTAATGGATTATCAGCATAAAGGACATAGTTGAGAGATAAGTTCATTAGATAACTCCTTTCTGCCTGTGGGCGCTGCAGAGTAAGCATCATTAGAGTCTCCCTTCCCACTGCAGTCATGTCTAAATCTGAGTCTCCCAAAGAGCCTGAACAGCTGCTGAAGCTCTTCATTGGAGGTTTGAGCTTTCATCGATGAGAGTCTGAGAAGCCGTTTTGAGCAATGGGGAAACTCTTACAGACTGTGTGGTAATGAGAGATCCCAAAACCAAGTGCTCCAGAGGTTTTGGGTTTGTCACATATGCTGCTGTGGAGGAAGTAGATGCAACCATGAATGCAGGGCCAGACAAGGTCCATGGAAGATTTGTGGAACCAAATAAGACTATCTCAAGAGAAGATTTCTCAAAGACCTGGTACCCACTAAACTGTGAAAAGGATTTTTGTTGGTAGCATTAAAGAAGACACTGGATAACATCATCTAAGAGATTATTTTGAGTAGTATGGGAAAATTAAAGTGATTGAGGTCATGACTGACTGAGGCAGTGACAAATAGAGAAGTTTTCCTTTTGTAACATTTGATGACCGTGACTCTGTAAACAAGATTGTCATTCAAAAATCCCATACTGTGAATGGCCACAACTGTGAAATAAGGAAAGCCCTATCTAAGCAAGAGATGACTAGTGCTTCATCCAGCCAAAGAGGTCGAAGTGGTTCTGGAAACTTTAGTGGTGGTTGTGTAGGTGGTTTTGTTGGGAATGACAACTTTGGTCATGGAGGAAACTTCAGTGGGTGAGGTGGCTTTGGTGGCAGTCTAGGTGGTGGTAGATATAGTGGCAGAGGGGATGACTATAATGGATGGTGGTTATGGAGTAGGTGGCCCTGGTTACTCTGGAGGAAGCAGAGACTATGGAAGTGGTGGACAAGGTAATGAAAACCAGGGCAGTGGCTATGGTGGAAATGGCAGCTATCATAGCTATAACAGCAGGGGAGGCAGAGACAGCAACTTTGGAGGTGGCGGAAGCTATAATGATTTTGACAATTACAGCAGTCAATCCTCACATTTTGGAACCGTGAAAGGAGGAAATTTTGGAGGCAGAAGCTCTGGCCCCTGTGGTGGTAGAGGCCTGTTCTTTGCCAAACCACGAACCAAGGTGGCTCTGGTGGTTCCAGCAGCAGCAGTAGCTATGGCAGTGGCAAAAGGTTTTAATTACTGCCAGGAAACAAAGCTTAGCAGGAGAGGAGAGCCAGAGAAGTAACAGGGAAGCTATAGGTTACAACAGATTTGTGAACCCAGCCAAGTGTAGTGGTGGCAGGGCCTCTCTGCTACAAAGAAGACATATTTTAGATAATACTCATGTGCATGGGCAAAAATCCTAAGGACTGTGTTCATGACTAATTGTATATGTGCTGCTGAAGCGAGCACTGTATTTGTGACTAATTGCATAACAGGTTATTTCAGTTTCTGTTTTATGGAAAGTATAAAGCATTCCAACAAAAGGGTTTTAATGTAGATTTTTTTTTTTTGCACCCATGCTATTGATTGCTAAATGTAATAGTCTGATTTTGACACTGAATAAATGTGTCTTTAAAAAAATATAAAAGACATTGTTGAACATATGGAATCATCATATAGGATCATTCAGCAGGAGAGTCTTTACTCAGAAGAATAATGTGGAATACAAAAAGCATGGGCTTTTAAAAGGAGATGTTGGACCAAAAAGGGAACTGAAACAGAGCCAGGGAAGAAATAAAAAAGATAGGGATGAGGAAATCCACAGCACTTCAACATCATAGTAACCAACCAGCTAGAGAATTTCAGGAAGAAGGAAGTGACTGACAATGCCAAAATGTGGCAACGAACCCCAATCAGAGGAATATTAAACAATTGCTACTAAAATTGACATTTGGGAACTTATTAGATGATTTAATGAAAATACCTGAAGTTAGGTTTGTTTGGGTTTTTTCGGTTTTGTTTGTTTGTTTGTTTGTTTTGTTTTCGTTTTTAGCAGAAGTCAAATATCAAGAACTGAGGAGAAAACAGTGAGGAATAGAAATGGTTGAAATGATTCTTTGAAGAATTTTAAATTGCTTGGGCAGGAAAAACATTTTGTATCAACTAGAGGCAATGAAGTGTGGAGGGGGAGTGGAGAATGTGAGCACCTAAGAAGTCATGGAGTAGGCACAGAATAATGAGTCCTAGGGAAAACAGAATAATGAGTCCTAGAGAAAACAGTCCTATGTATCCACTTGTGTTTTTAAATAGTATTAAAAACACAAGTGGATACATAGGACTGTTTTTAATACTATTTAAAAACACAAGTGACTGTATATAGAAAGGAACTCTTGGAAGATCAGAGCACAAGTGGTAGCCTAAATACTTCTGTATTTTGGGTTCAATTTCTTTTATGTTATAGGGGACAGATTTTGTGTTGAGAGCCAGGAAGCTGACCATTAAAAAGAGTAGTGACGATTCAGGAATGTTTTTGCAATGAATGGGAGGGAATGCCTAAACTGGTGAATTCTGGCATGATTTACTTGTCCTCTACCTGGAGAACAATTAGTTTATTCTAGTGCAATATTTTATCTATTATCTTCTGTCCTTCGCAGCCTCCTAATTTAGTGATATGTTTAGGTGTTCTGTCTTCATTATGTTGTTGGGGTTTTTTTCCTCCCTCACTTATTTTTTTCTTCCTTTATCCTCCCACATCTAATGTTGGTACATTCCACATACAACTGACCCTGAACAACACAAAGGTTAGAGATACTGACCCAGACTCAGTAAAAATTCTGTATATAATGTTTAACTCCCCTCAAACTTAGCTACTAATAGTCTACTGTTGATCTGAAGTCTTACCAATAACATAGTCAATTAGCACATATTTTGTGTTTCTTATGTATTATGTGCTGTATTTTTAAAATAAAGTAAGCTAGAGAAAAGAAAATGTTATTAAGAAAATTGTAAGAAAGAGAAAATACATTTACAGTACTGTATTATTAAAGATCTGCATTAGTGGGCCCATATAATTCAAAACCTCTGTTATTCAAGGGCCTATATAGACTATTGCTAGGATAAGCATTATTATACATATATAAAGTTAGGTATGTATATATAGGAACATAGAAAACATTTGGTAAACATAGGAACATAGGAACAAGTTCCAAAAGTGAAAAATCCTGAAAAAGTGCTCTTATTAGAGGAGGTGGGTTTTTTTTTTTTAATTATAAAGAGTCATGTAGTCAATATTTTTAAAACAACTTATTAAGCAAGTAAACTTTTCTATCTAGTTATACTTTAATATCTTTATTTTCTGTTGAATTTTATTATTTGTGGAGGAAAGCTTTTCTTATGTGTCCCCAGATGAATATAGTTTCTCCTGATTTGGATATAGCCTTCCCACTTTTTCTTTTCTCCTCCCCTCCCCTCCACTCCCCTCCACTCCCCTCCACTCCCTTCCTCTCCCTTCCTCTCCCTTCTTTCTTCTTCTTCTTTTTTTAACGTTTAGGAGAGTTTAGAATGCATTACATATATAGTTTATTCTTTATGAACGTACTTCTCTTGTCTCCCTCCTAGACTGTTAAATCCTTAAAGGCAAGCGCCTGTTAAAAAAAGGTTAGCTAAGTATCACCTTAGGTGACCTTAGAAAATGTTAGTTCCTTAGTTCTCTCCTTTCTTTCCACTGTATATTCCTATAGAGATCTAAACATGGAACCTGTCACACAGAGGTTCTGGTATGTTCCACTTTAATCAAACTGTTAAAGTTGCCTTTCCCTGGAGTGAACTAGAGCTGCTGCTGGCTTAAGGCTACCGGTTCACCCCCTCCCCTCCTCCTCCCCTCCTCCTCTTCCTCTTCTTCCTCCTTCTCCCTCTTCCTCCTCCCTCCTCCTCACTCTTCCTCCTCTTCCTCCTTCTCCTCCTCCTCCTCATTAATTTGGGAGAGAGTCAGTGTGCACAAGCAAGGGGAATGGCAGGCAGAGAGAGGGAAAAGTAGTTTCCCCACTGAGAGGGAGTCCTATGTGGGGGCTCCATCCCAGGACCCTGGTATCATGACCTGAGCTGAAGGCAGACACTTAACTGACTGAGCCACCCAGGCACCCTACTGCTCGCTTACTTCTTAAAATTATTAATTATTAATCTTTACTGTTCTTTTTTTCTCTCTCTCTCTAATTTTATGTATGATTTGTAGCTAGCTGTAATTTTCTTTGAAACCTTCTAAACCTCTTTGACAACCTTTGGGGTATTCTCTACTTTGAGACTTTTGGTGGGGGGAGAATCCATCTCCCATGAAGCGTGCTAAAATGTAAGATACTCATTTTTGTAGTTCCTTTGCAGCTATGAAGCAGGCCTCAGAATGAATTTTGGCTAATTTCATACCTAATATTGAAATAGTAATGCAGAGAATCCATTCTGGCTGTGAGAATAATAATAGTAGCAATATCCAGTTTCTAGGGCTGGCCATATTCATAGTTCCAGTAGCAGTGCCTAGTGCCCAATACTATTGGAGAACTGCTAGAGATCAAATTATACTGCTTGGGGTGTCCTTGCTGGACTCATACTGTGTATGGATTGTATTTTGCTGTGCAACCTCTTTGTTCCTGCTCATGTTTTTTAGCCTCATTCTTGAATTTTCCTGGCAATTCAGTGAGCCACATGGTTTTGTTCTGTTTTTAAATAACTTTTCAACCTTAGTTTAGAGTTGGTTTCTTTTAGTCATTGCAAAAAACATTGATATGTTAGAGAACAGCATCATTTTTATTTTAGTTTTTGTTTAATATCACTTGTTTTCTTGTGACAATTTGACATAGGTTTGGGATATGACATATCTTATTTGGTACATAGCTAAAGAATTTATTTAATACTACTTTTAGGTAGTAGGAAAATTGTGTTCTAATATGTAATATATTACAAAAGCCTACCATGGTTTTCAGCACAGATTGTATGAGAGGTATGTATTTCAAATTTTGGTTATTTTTGTACATTTTTAATCTTAACATGTCACTAATAAAAAGCTAGGAAGTTTTTAACACAATTTTGTTGAATTAATTAGAACAAATTATAGTTCATTTAAACTATCCTAATTAATTTTTGCTTGTGCTATAGTGTTAAAATACTTTGTGTGCATTTGGTGTGCACTCTTTGCAGAATGAGGAAATATAACCTTATCACCAGTTAACATATCAAGTGTCTAACTAAATTTAGCTGAGACTTGTCCTATTATACAAGTTCCCACTTATCCAAGTTGACTCCCATTAGCCACTGTGCCATAATGGCTTGTGGGAAGACTGAACAGAAAATTGAATTAATGCAAGCCATTTCTCAATCATTTCTCATTCTCATAAAATAATTAAAGCTGATGTAAGAGGGCTCATTAAAACAGAAAACATTAGGCTCATTAAAAAGCCATTAAACCATCTCACTTCTCTGATTTATTTTATTGTAACCTTATTTGGCCATTGTTTAAAAGTCACTGCACCTAACATTTCTTTTCTCTTCGGTGAGGAAATGTGATTCAAAATGTACATTCTGGCTATGTGGCCATTTGATCTGAAAATCATCTCATACTACTTTTGTTTAGTTTTTAACTCTTTGAGATTAGCATCGGACTACTTTAGATTGGAAATCAGATAATAATATCTGATTAGAATGGCTTTACATTTCAGTATTTTTTTCAGCTATTCATAAACTGCACAAAAGTTCTCTCTATTTTTTAAAAAAAATATTTATTTATTTGAGAAAGAGTGCAGGTGCATGTGGCTTGGGGGAGCAGAGGGAGAGAATCTCAAACAGACTCCCTACTAAGTGGGGAGCCCAACACAGAGCTCCATCCCATGACCCATGAGATGACAACATGAGCTGAAATCAAGAGCTGGCTGCTTAACTGACTGCATCACCCAGGTGTCCCAAACTGCACAAAAGTTCTTAATCTTTTAACCTTATATTGTTTAACCCTGAAGCTGAATTACTGTTCATATAGCCAAAATGAATGTCCATGGCTCAGTGTATGATAGTTTTATTTATTTATTTATTTATTTATTTATTTATTTATTTATTTTGTTTTAAGCAGCAGTAATCTCTGTTGCCAAACCAATGAAAGACCTGATCTGGGAAAAAACATCTCTGTGAAAAGTTTTAGTTTGTACAGGTTTGCATACTTTAAGTATGATGAAATGAAATGCTAACAGGTTTTCTTTTTTTTCCCTTAAGAATATTTCCTTAATATGCCTATGCAAGTATAGATCCAAATAAAACTTATTTGGTTTAAAAAATAGTACAGTACATATTAGAATTCATATAGAAGATAAATACATTATAAGATAATCTTATAATAGAAAAAAATAACACTAGCAAAGCAATGGACAAGCACTAAAGCCTTAGTGGCTTCATCCTAATGTCACATTCTGATGCTGCTTTTAGCAACCTTTCCCCACCTTATAATAATGCCTTCTGGACCATGATTCAGGAGTTTCAGGACTGAGTTCCGCATCAGGCTCCCTGCTCCCTGGGGAGTCTGCTTCTGCCTCTGACTTTCTCCCTTCTCATGCTCTCTCTCACTCTCTCTCTCTCAAATAAATAAAATCTTAAAAAAAAAAAAAAGTGCCTTCTGGAATGTGGTAGACATGATGATTCACTTGCCATATCCTCCCTCATAGAAGGATTCATTACATCTAAAGACTGATTAAAATAGGTAAATGAAGGCCTAATGTTTTGATGTAATGTGGGACACTAAGAAGGCCCTTTTTCTTTCTTTCCCTCTTTTTTTTTTTTTTTTTGTAATCACCGTAGCTCCCAGAGAGGACAAGTCCAGCCCCAGTCTCTCAGTTTAAATTTGTTCCTCTGCCCAATCTTGTTTTCTTCCTTTCCCTCCCTTATGTGCTGTCAATCCCAAAAGCACTATTTAATAAATATCCCATATACTAAACTCTGTCTCAGAGCTGGCTTTCCAGAAAACCCAATCTTCACTGTGAATAATATACTCTCCAGTGTTCTTGAGGCAGATAATTCATTATGCATTGGCCAGAATGAGTCATATGGCACCAGATGAACCACAGGCCGACTGTGTATATGTTGGAACTCTTGTTGACCACTCTCTGTATAATATACTAAAAGTCATTTTGACACGGTGAAAATATTATTAAACATTGTAGTTATTACAGACCATCTTTATGTCCAAGTATTTTAGATTTTTATATGAAATATATCCATTTCCATTGTGATGATTTAAATTATTCCTTATATTTAAAAAAATATATATATATTTTTATAATCCTTCTGCAGCAATTTTGGTGTATGTATGAAGAAAGATGAAAACTAGGAACTTAACTTTTTAAATTAGTTAATTAATTCTTTTTTGGGGGGTGCTTCATGGGGTCACAGGCTGATTAAATGACATCATACCTACTTGGAATCCTGGTTTGATATTTTGTTAGAGTAACTCCCTCCCATTAGTGAACCAAATTTTGTGTTTGCAGCATAGAAAAATAATTACTACCATCCTAATGATCATACTAACATAAGAAATACAATGATAATTAGAAATTATGGAGAACTAGTGTGATAAGCTGCAATCGTAAAAGGAGTTAGCATTATTGTTCCTAGCTAGTAAGAAACAAAAAGAGGTCTTGAGAAAGTAGAAAATTTTCTTATTATCAGCCAAGTAGTGAGGATTGCTGGAGTTCCATTTTCAACCCATCTGGGTCCAAAGCCTGTGTCATAACTATTGTATTAGACTCCTTGGGAGTTGTGCCTTAAATGTTTCTGTCCATACTTTCTTCCCCTTAAAGTCATAATGCAATTAAACACCACTGAACACTTTCTACTCTCTGTATTTAAACCCAGAATAATGAACTGAGAACCTAGAAAATGCATTAGTTTAGAGAAAATATCTCTAAAACAAATAGCATGCCAATTTTCCCTATCAAATGCTTTTGAGTCTGTATTTGTTTCTTATGGCTTTATATTTATGTTCTTGAGTAAAATGGGAAGTGAGTCATATGACATGGGTGTGACTTTTATGAATGTAGTAATGCCAATACTTGTATTTCCACTTACTAATATTATACTGATCCTAGTAGCACTCATACTAATGTTTAAACTTAAAGTATAAATAGTTTAATTTTGGATCTAAATGAATTAAAATTAAAAATTAAAATTAAAATTAAAAATTAAAATGTTTAATTTGAATAATTAAAGAATGAAATTGCAGTTGAATGGGAAATGTCTGCAAAAATATTGAGTATCATTTGGAAAAGGCTTGCAACATCACAAGTTTATCAACACCAAGGATGACGCAGCTTACCTGAGCTCAGAACAGAATACAAATCAGATATCTAATCACACATTCTAAAGTAGAGATTTTTAAAATAAAGGTGTGAAAATAATCAGTGCACTATCTTTGTATAAATGTACATGGAAATCCTAAATCCTAAATATGATCAGAACTTCAACTGGTAAGCACAAGGGAAATCAACTGGATGATGCCTCTTACCTGACTAATGTAACCTCATGAATCCAATTTACTTGTCACCACAATAGAGACACCAGTTTTTATTCAGATCATCCTCTTCCCAGAACTAGGAAGGAAATACTGTTGAAGCCAGCGGCTGTGTGTCCCATTTCTAGGCTTCCAGTGCTTTCCAGCCACACATTTCTACACATACAAACAACCACACACATATGCAGACATACACACTCACTGGTATTCAAACTACTACCCTCTATTTGGGTGTTTTCATAATGTCAAATTAAGTAATCTAACCTTGTTCTGAAAGCCATTTTTCCCTTCAGGGTTTAATTTTTCTCTGAGCCACTCATGTAAGTGTTGCTACATACACCTAAATGTTATAAGCATTTAAGATAATTTATCTTTTAAGTATGAGAGCAATGATTCAAACCCACCCTTTCTGATTACCAAAACTAATCACTTAACAATATTGCCGTTTTAAGCCCCCATTCATCTCATATCCTTAAGAAGGCAAATATATTTCCTTATTTTGAAATTCATGGAAGTATTCCATACTCTGACCTTATTTTCTCACTAAGATTTTGCCCTTTAGAACAGTTTCAGACTTCTAAAAACTTATGAGGATAGTACAGAACTTTCATACTCTGCAGCCATTTTCTCTAATTTTGACATCTTATATTAATATGGTATATTGTTACATTTAATGGATCAATATTGATATAATATTATTAAGCAATTTTTTTCACATTTCCTTAATTTTTGTCTAATGTCTTATTTCTTTCCAAGAATTCCATACAAAATACCACATTTCCTTTGGTCAGCATATTTTCTTAGACTCCCCTTGGCTGTGACAGCTTCTTAGACTTTCTTTGTTTTTGATCAAGTTGATGCTTTTGAGAAGCACTGGTCAGTTATTTTGTAGAATGTTCCTTCATTGGGCTGTTTTTGATGTTATTTTGATGATTAAATCGGGGTTATGAATTTTTAGTGGGATGATCACAGTGGTAAAGTATCGTTTTCACATTTTCTATCAAGAATGCATATTACTAACAATTTATTACTATTGGTATTAGCCTTAAATAGCTTGTACATCTGGTTGTGTTTGTCAGGTTTTTCTACTATAAAATTACTCTTTTATCCCCTTTCCATACTTATATACTCTTGAGAAAGAAGTCACTGTGAGGAACCAGCATTTAGATTTGAATATTTATATTCTGCCTCCTTAAAGTATCTACCTCAATTTTTTCGAATTATTATGAATAAGATATTTATATTTTATCTCTCATTTATTTTGTAATCATTTATTATATCACTATGAGCCTATACATATTTATTTCATAGTTTGGGTTAAAAGCCCAAACTACTTTATTTATTTTATTTGCATTAGTGTTTCCATCTTGGCCATTGAGAATTCTTTTATTTGGCTCCTGTGTTCTATGACACCATCATCATTGTGGCCTTCCTTTCTTCCTTCCATCATAAGTTACTGCACATTTTCTGCTCTTTCAGCCATTGGCTATAATTGGGCATTGCTTTAAAGATCCCTGGTTTCTTCTGTCAGACAATGAAAAGTATCTGAAATCAAGACTTAGACAGTAGGTATACTCATGGCTACTGGAGTATCATTGCATCCATGCCCTTTCAGCTGACAGAGTAAGGGGATATATATGTGTGTATGCTAACTATTGTATATACATATATGTATATATATTTCTCTATAAAATCATCTCTAAGCTAAACATGAGCTATACCTGAGTTGATATGGATGTCTCCAACTCTATTACTACAAGAATCTTTTTGTCCTCCTCCCTTGCTTATTTGTAAATTCCCCATTGGAGTAATAAGAAACCTGGCTTGTACCGTCTGCCACTTATTTACCTAATTATTTCTTTCTGGTATACATACATAGGAGTATCAGAATTGTAGACCTATACCACCACTAGAAACAACATTATCAATGAGACTACTATATTTATGTCCTTTTTTTAAAACTATATTTTATAGGCTCTTTTTACTTCAAAATTACATGGATCAGCTTCATTTCCCCTACTTTCTCAATTGATGTTGTTTCATAAAATTTTAATAGAGTTAGATTTATATACCACCTTTGTGCTACTTTAAGGTTCATGGTTTTTGACTAATATATAACAGGTATATATATTAATATATTATATATATATATATATATATATATATATATATATATATCTACCATCTTGGTCTCATACAGAACAGTTTCACTACCTCAAATCCCTCAAATCCCCTGTACTTCACCTGTTCACTCTTCTCTTGTCCCATCCTCTGTCAACCACTGATCTTTTTTCTGTCTCTCTAGTTTTGTCTTTTCCATAATGTCATGTATACAGCTGGACTCATACAGTATGCAGCCTTTCCAACTAGCTTCTTTCACTTATGAGTGAGCATTCAAAGTTCATACATATCATTTGTGGCTTGATAGCTCACTCTGACAGTCTCTCTCTCTAATTAGCATATGTGTTCTATGACACCATCATCATTGTGGCCTTCCTTTCTTCCTTCCATCATAAGTTACTGCACCATTCACATTTAGAGTGATTCCTGATATATTTGGATTAATTCTTTTTGTAACTGTTTCCTATTCATCATAATTGTCTTTTGTTTCCTGCCTCCCCTTTTATCCTTTCTCAGGTTTTACCTTAGCATTTTTTATGATTCCATTTTATCTCCTATATTTGCATATCAATTAGGTTTCTATTTTTTTTAAATTAGTGATTTCCCTTGAAATAACCCCAAATCCCTCCTTTAATGAACACTATGTTGCTTCACATGTAGTGCAAGTAACTTCTAAAAGGCATGTTCAGTTCTTTCCTTCCATACCTTTTAACCTTGCTGTAATTAATTTCACTTATCTCTACACTCTAATCATATTATTACTTCCAACAAAATATTTTCTTTTTGGATCAACTAAGAATAAGAAAACGAAAACCAAATATTTTTCCTTCAATTATTTCTTCTTTGGTGCTATTTTCATCCAAGTTTTAAAGGTATCATTTTCCTCTTCCTAAGAACTTCTTTAAACATTTCATATAAGGTAGTTGTGTTGTCAGTGAATATTTTGATTTTCGTTTGAGAAAGCCTTGTATCTCCTCCACTTTTAAAAGATTACAGAATTCTAGGTTTTTAAATTATTTTCTTTGAATACTTACATATTTCTCACTACTCTTCTTGCTGCATGGTTTATGACAAGAGGTCCACTGTAATTCCTGTCATTTTTCTCTGTAGTTAGATTGTTTTTATCTTTAGCTTCTTCTAAGATTTCATTTTTATCTTTCTTTCTTTGCAGTTTAAATACATATACCTAAGTTTAGATTTTTTGGTCATTATCTTGTTTGGTTCTTTGAGCTTCCTGGATCTGTGATTTGCCATCTATTAATAATTTTGGAAAATTTTCAGTGAGCATTTCTTTAAATATGTCTTATTTTCCATTCCTTCTTCTTCTGTAATCTAATTGCATCTAACAGCCTTTAAAATTGTGTTGAGTCTACTTTTTAAAAAAAAAAGTTTTAAAATTCTTGTTTTTTCTCTTTGAATTTCTGTTGTAATGTGTATACTGATCTATATTAAAGCTCACATATTTTTTCATCTACCATGTCCAAATGTCCACTTATAATGAACCCATCAAAAGCATTCTTAATTTTTGTTGCAATGTTTTTGATTTCTAGCTTTTGATACTTTCTTAGAGTTTTCATATTTCTGCTTATATTAAACTATTAAACATTTGTTTTTACATGCTGTCTTCTTTTTCCATTAGAGCCCTTAATGTAGTAATCATAGTTATTTTAACTACTTTTCTGAGAATTCCAACATTCATGTCATATCTGAGTCTGATTCTGATACTTACTTTGTATTTTCAGACATGGTTTTGTTGTTGTTTCCTTTTTTACCTTTTAACCTAATTCATTAATTTTTGTTGAAAGCCTGACATAATGAATCAGGTAATAGGAACCAAAGTAAAGAGGACTTTTGTGTGAGATTTTAAGTTAGTCTGACTATTCTGCCCCAATAATGGGCCTGTGAATAAAGGGGCAAGACTGATATAAAGCGAAGGTGAAGCAGAACTTTATTTCGCACCAAGCATCAAGAATCTAACTGAACCTTTGGGGAGGCACCTCTTACAAGAGAGGACGACCCTTCTCTGTTTCACAGACTAGCTTTTAAGGGCAAAGGCCATGATGAGGTCCGGCCTGGCCATGTACAGATGCCCAATGCGATTGTAACACACACAGGAAACTCCACAGTGAAGCTAGGTGACCAATTGAATTACAATTTACCGTAGTAGACATTTGAACCAGACTATTACACCTTGATTAGGATTGGCACCAAAAAGACTCCCAAAGGACAGGGGCCCCCTACTTCTTAGTAGCTAGGGAGACAGTATGCATCCCCCCACTGATCGGATGTCTCCACCTGGCCTGACCCACCCTTGTATCTGGGCTTTGTTACCTGGAGCTGGTTTCCTGGACTTTGTTTTTAAGTAAATCCCTTGGGGGAAGGGGAGCAGGGACAGTTTAACTTTAATGAAAGCCTCTTGCTAAATAGGTCCTTACACTGACTAGGAGTTGGGCAGTGTTTAACATTTGCTGTAGCTGTAAGTAGTGAATGCTTTAAATTCCTGTATTGTTTTTGATATTTTATTTATTTCTTTGTCTTTTATTTCTTTGTTTTTGGGCTTCCCTAAGAACTCATCCTTACAGTCAGTGTCTTGCTGATCTCTCAACTATAATCCACTGTTATTGATTTGGAGCTCTTTTGTTGTGGTGATAAAGAGTGAAGGAAGGGATGTGTTTTATAATCTTATGATTGAATCTCAGTCTTTTAATGAGCCTGCGTTTCTTGCCTATGTGTGACCTTCACAAGTGTTTTTTATATTTTTCCAGACTTAAGTGAAGGGACAGTGAAAGCTATTATTTGGGAAAATTCCCTTCCCCCAGCTCAGACAACAATCAGTAAATCTTTTCCAGTAAAGATTAAGCCTTGTTATATAAAATGCTCTGAATATATTTCCAAATGGTTACTTTTCCTTTCCATCTGTCAGATCCCAACGGCTTCTTTTTCTTGGCTCTTTAATGTGAGAATCTGTTGGGGTTTTTTGAGGTAAACCCATGAATTTGTGGGGATTCCCTAAAACTGTGGCCCCCTGGACTTTCTTACTTTTAGGGTAATTCAGACTAAAGCTGTAGGAGTTTGTCAGAATAACCATTTAAGTTTATTGCTGTAGCAGGCTTTGCTTCAGGTATGCAGATTTTGGCTGTCACACTCTGAATTCACCTTCCATTCTAGATTTCAGGGTGATCCTTTTCTCTGTGCCCTCTGTTCTCTAATGGATTCAAGAAAAGTCTTTGATTTCAGTTTGTTCAACTTTTTTCTTGTTGTACAACTGGAAGTGATGACTTCTAAATCTTTAAATGTCAGAGATGAAAACAGAAGTCTTTTTTATCATCAAGTATTGGTTTAAGGCTACCATATTAGCTTAAATATATAAAGGCCTAACATAATGCTAGACATAGAGTATTCATTAAATATCAATTTTCTTTCCTTTTATTTTCTCCTAATGTAGGAAGGTTCAATTTGTGATGTATTAATGCAGTATACCCTATTCTTTCTCTGTCTCAATCTCTCTCTCTCAATTGTTATTACAATAGAGTAATTTTGATTGCTGTATAAGTACCCCAACCCTTATATTTGAGTATCAGTCATGTTATTATCAGTACCATTAAGAACTATTGCCATAATAAAGTGATTCTAGGCAATGGAAAAATGTCAAAATTAAATTGTAGTAGAAGGAATGCCTTTTTCCAGACTGAATAAACAAAGTCATAAAGCCTAGATTCCTTAAAGTGATAGGCAGAGAGGCAGGCAGAGAGAGAGAAGAGGAAGCAGGCTCCCTGCTGAGCAGAGTCCAGTGCAGGGCTCAATCCCAGGACGCTGAAATCATGACCTGAGCCAAAGGCAGAGGCTTAACCCACTGAGCCACCCAGCCTCCCCGAATTCATAATTCTATTAACAATCTTAATACACAATAGATATTGGTTCTCAAATAATGATCTAAAATGTTCCATGGTAATTAAAAGACAGAACTACTTTAAAATCCTCAGCTCCAAAAAAGGTTTCCATGATAGCTATAGAATTAATGCTAGGAAATAGGAAAATTAAGAAAAAAAGTTATAATAGATTTTTATGCTATGTAATAAATAACCTCAAACGTAGTGGACTAAAACGACACAGATTATTATGTCATAGTTTCTGTGGGTCAGCAGTACAGGCATGGCGTAACCAGAACTTTGATAAGGCTGCAATCAAAGTGTATACCGTGGTTGGGTTCTGATCTGGTGGATTGACTGAGGAGGGGTTCACTTCCAAGCTCCTTCAAACTGTTGGCAAGATTTACTTCCTTTTAGCTATAGGATTGATAGAAACTTGATTATTTGAAAGAAGCAACAGATAGTGAAAGAGACTAATAATACAAGACTTTTCTAACTTAACATGATCATGAGAATGACATCTTATCACCTTTGCTGCCTTCCATTGGTTAGAAGTCAAAGGTTCCACTCACAGTCAAGGAGAGGGTATTATGCAAATTATGAACAAAAGGATATAGAAATCATTGAGAATCACTTTAATGTTTGTCCACTACAGAATGTTAGTCATACTCAGGTAATATTCAGAAGATGGGAGGTCTAGAAATTGCTGTTGCACTTAGAGAAAAGTCAAATTTTTGTGGAAAAATCCAATCTGTAGTTACCTAATTTTGTTTTCTTTAGTTAGTTACAATTCTTAGGTAAAATTATTGACATTATTGAATATTAAATGAAAGGAAACTGGCTTATAATTCTGTATATTCACATGGTGACAAATAACATGTGGGTAATTATTACATAAGAAAAACAACTTTAGAAAATGAAAATATGTTATACTGTTCATTGTTCATAGCCTTCACAAATTAGACATCACATATACTAAAAGGCTTTAGTAAGTCAAACAAATTTGTAAAGTTAAAGTAAATGCATATGTACATTGATTAACAAAAACATTATATTGTAGAAAATTATACAAATAATGTCTTAATAACAACAGTTTACCCAAGATAATATCAGAAGTCAATGTGTAACTTAATACTACTGAGGATGTCTGTAACAGCACCAGTGATCATTCAAGATTCTTGAACCATTGTCTATTACTCCACAAAAATAAACTTCTAGATTCTCTTAAGCTAAATGAATCCCAGAATAAAAAATCAGAGATATGATCCTGCTCTGAATAAACTCAGATCTTAGTCTGCATTTTGAAGAGGAGCTGGATGGAGGGTATGGTTTAATTGACTTATAAAAGTCATTTCTGCTTCTACATTCTATTTCCAAACCTAAACAAGTACAGATTAATCTGTTCTAAGACAATGTTCAGGGAATGACATAAATGATCAGGACTTGGTTATAAGGGGTGAAACATACCTTCTTAGGCATGTTCAAAAAGCTCTTGTAAGTTTGGGCAGGAAAAGAGAGTTAAAGGAAAGTAGTCACACTTTAATATAAATAAGACAAAATAAGACCAATATGCTTTTGTGGGGAAAAAATCCATAATTTTATTTAACTATGTATTTAAATCTTAAACTCTTAATAAATTCAGAAATAGACAAAGATACTCACAACTGAGGTCAATTTATATGATATTTAATTCAAAGAGTTCCTTTCTCCCACTTCTACCTATTAATTATATTTTCTATTTTTTTAATCAAGGTATAATTGACACATAACCTATTAGTTTCAGGTGTACAACATGATTCATTATGTGTATACACTGGGAAATCATCACCATAATGAGTTGGTTTCCCCTGTAGCCATGTAAATTTACATAATATACAGTATTACTGACTTCAGTTATAACACTGTATTACATCCCCATAACTTACTTATTTCATGACTGGAAGTTTGTACCTCTTGAGCCCTTCATCCATTCTGTGTCCCCCAGTCTCCCTCCTTTCTGGCAACCACTGATCATTTCTCTGCCTCTGAGTTTTGTTTTGTTTGTTCTGGTGCTCTCTTTTGCAGATTCTACACATAAATGAAATCATACAGTATTTGTCTTTCCTTCTTTGACTTAATTTCACTTAGCATATTACCCTCATGGACCATATTGTTCCAAATTGCAAGAATTAATTGATTAATTAATTAAGGCCAAATAGTATACTATAATATATACCACATCTTCTTTATCCATTCATCCATCAGTGGTCATTTTCGTTGTTGCCGTATCTTGGCCCTTGTGAGTAATATTGCAGTGAACATAGGAGTGTGTATATCTTTTCAAAATAGAATATTTGTTTTTTGTTTTTTTTTCAGATGAATACCCAGAAGTGGAACTGCTGAATCATATGGAGCTATATTTTTAATTTTCTTAGGAACCAAGATACTGTTTCTCATAGTAGTTGCACTAGTTTACATTCCCAGCAACAGTGCATGGGTGTTCTCTTTTCTCTACATCCCTAGCAAAACTTGTTACTTCTTGTCTTTTTGGTAATAGCCATTCTGACAGATGTGAGGTGATTTGTCATTATAGTTGTGATTTGCATTTCCCTGATAATTAGTGATGTTGAACATCTTTTCATGTGTCTGTTGGACATGTGTATGTCTTTTTGGAAAAATGTCTGTTCAGATCCTCTATTTTTAGACTGGTTGGTTTTTGCTTTTGTAGTTGTTTTTCTTGTTGTTGTTATTGGTTGTATGCATTTTTAAAAAATTTTTTGACTATTAACCTCTTCTCACATTTATGGTTTAAACTACTACCTCCTATTCAGTAGGTTGACTATTTTGTTGATGGTTTCCTCACTGTACGGACACTTTTTAGTCTGATGTATATTACCATTTGTTTATTTTTGTTTTTGTTGCCATTGATTTTGGAGTCAGATCCAAATAATACCACCAAAAGTGATGTCAAGGAATTTACCTCTATGTGTTCTTCTAAGAATTTTATGGTTAGAGGTCTTATATTCAAGTCTTTAATCCATTCTAAGTTAATTTTTGTGTATGGTATTAAGATAGTGGTCCAGTTCCATTATTTTATATATGGCTATGCAGTTTTCTCAATACCAATTATAGAAGAGATTGTCCTTTTTCTGTTACTTTGTCATGGACTAAATTATCATATATATATATGGGTTTATTTCTATGCCCACTAATCTTCCACTAATCCATTTGTCTATTTTTATGCTAATACTATACTGTTTTAATTATTATAGCTTTATAATATATTTTGGAATCAGGGATGAGGTATCTCTGGCTATGTTCTTCTTAAGATTGGTTTGGCTATTAGGGATCTTTTGTAACTCTATACAAATTTTAGTATTGTTTGTCCTATTTCCTTAAAAAATGGACTTGGAATTTTGATAGAATTGCATTGAACCTATACATTGCTTTGGGTAATATGGACATTTTAATAAGATTAATTTTTCCAGTGCATAGGCATGGAATATCTTTCCATTTATTTCTATCTTCTATTTATTTTATCAATGTTTTGTAGATTTGAGTGTATAGGTCTTTGACATCTTTTGTTGAATTTATTCCTATATATTTTATTCTTTTTGATGCAATTGTAAAAAGAGTTGTTTTCCTAATTTCTCTTTTTGATAGTTTTGGCTTATTATTTAGTATATAAAAATATGTAACAGATTTATGTATATTTTATATCCTGTAACTTTGCAGAATTTATTTATTCTGATAATGTTTTTGATGAAAACTTTAAGGTTTTCTGTATGTTAAATCATGTTGTTGTCTGCAAATGGCGACAGTTTTACTACTTTCCAATTTGGATGCCTTTTATGTTTTTTCTTTTCAAATGGCTCCAGCTGGAACTTCCAGTGCTGTGTTGAATAAAAATGGTGAAAGTGTACATCCTTGTCTTATTTCTGATCTTAGAAAGCTTTCAGATTTTCACTATTGAGGATAGTAGCTGTGGGCTGCCATATATGACCTTTATTATATTGAGGTACATTACCTCTATACCCACTTTGTTGAGCATTTTTATCATAAATAGATGTTGATTTTTATCAAATACTTTTTCTGTGTCTATAAAGATGAATAATGAATATATAATTTTTTTTTCCTTATTTTCTTACAGTGGTATATCATGTTGATTGATTTGGAAATGTTAACCATTCTTGCATCCTTGGAATAAGTCTGACTTGATCATGGTATATAGTGCTTTTAATATATTGGTGAATTTGGTTTGCTACTATTTTGTTGAGTATTTGTGCATGTATATTGATTGGGATGTTGGCCAATAATTTTCTTTTTTTTGTGGTGTCTTTGTTTGGTTTTATTATCAGGTAATGTTGGCCTCATAAAATAAATTGGGAAGCATTCCATCCTCTTTTAATTTTTTGGAAGAGTCTGAGAAGGATAGAATTTACCAGTGAAGCTATCTGGTCCTAGACTTTTGTTTGCTGAGAGTTTTTGTTTTGTTTTGTTTTTTGGGGGGGAGGGTGGGTGGCAGGGAGGCAGATTTGGATTACTGATCTAATCTCCTTGCTAATAATTGACATATTCAGAGTTTCTGTTTCTGTAAGATACAGTTTTGGAAGATTGTTTGTTTCTCAGAATTGATCCATTTCTTCTAGGTTGTCTACTTTGTTGACATGAATTGTTCATAGTAGTTTTCATGATCTTTTGTGCTTCTTTAGTATCAGTTGTGACTTATTTTTAATTTTTGAGTTTGAGACTTATTTTTTTCTTGGTATATCTAGGTTAACAAGCTTATCAAGTTTGTTAATCTTTTGAAAGAAACAGCTCTTTGTTTCCTTGATCTTTTTATCACTATTTAGTCTCTTATTTTCACTTTGATCTTTCTATTAACTTTGGGTTTCATTTGTTTCTTATTTTCTAGTTTCTAGGTGTAAACTTAGATTGTTTATTTGAGATTTTTGTGGTTTTTGAAGTAGGTCTGTTTTACTATGACCCTCCTTTGAATTCCTACTTCCCATTGATTTGAATATCTTGTGTTTTCAATTTCATTTGTCTTAAGGTATTTTTTTAAAATTTTTCTTTTGATATCTTAATTGATCTATTGATTGCTCAGTGGTAATTTTTAATCCTAACATATTTGTAATTTCTTCCAATGCTATTTTCCTGATTAATTTCCAATTTTTTGTTTGTTCGTTTTAACCATTGTGCTCTAAAAAGATGATTGATAGGGTTTCACATGTCCTAAATTTATTGAGACTTGTGTGTGGCCTTACGTAATCTATCCTGTAGAATGTTCCATGTGCACTTAAGAACAAGGTATATTCTGCTATTTTGGATGGAATGTTCTACATAAATGTGTTAAATCCATCTGGTCTGATGTGTTGTTTAAAGTTGGTGTTTCCTGGGGCTTCTGGGTGGCTCAGTTGGTTAAACATCCAACTCTTGGTTTCAAGCTCAGTGCTTTTAGCACTTTGAATACATCATGCCATTTTTGTTGTTGTTGTTCTGCAGAATTTCTGCTGAAAAATTTGCTGTTAGTCTTATGGAGTTTCTCTTGTACATAAGTTGTGTTGCTCTGGTTGCTGTTAGGAGTCTCTATTTATTTTTAGCTTTTGACATTTCACTTAAAACGTGCCTTCCTGTGGATTTCTTTGGGATCATCTTTTTTGGAATTTTCTGGGTTTCCTGGATCTGGATGTTTTTTCTTCCCCAAGGTAGGGCAGATTGGTGCCATTATTATTATTATTCTAAAGATTTTATTTATTCATTTGACAGACAGAGATTACAAGTAAGCAGAGAGGCAGGCAGAGAGAGAGAGGAGGAAGCAGGCTCCCTGCCAAGCAGAGAGCCTGACGTGGGGCCCAATATAGGACCCCAGGATCATGACCCGAGCCAAAGGCAGAGGCCTCAACCCACTGAGCCACCCAGGCACCCTGGTGCCATTATTTTTTAAAGTAAATTTGCTGTCTGTTTTCATCTCTCTTCTCTTTCTGGGATTTCTATTATGTAAATATTTTTTCACTTGATGCTGTCCCATAGGTTCATTAAACTATTCTTCACTTTAAATTTTTTTTTTCTTTTTGTTTCTCTATTGGTTGAGTTCCACTGCTCTGTCTTGTATATCACTGATTTTTTCTTCTACTTCATCTAGTATACTGCTGAACACCTGTAGTGTTTTTTGTTTTGTTTTGTTTTTCAGTTTAGTAAATATATTCTTTAGCTATTGACTTTTGTTTGTACTTTTTATATATTTTCTTTGTTGAAGTTCTTTCTGTGTTCATATATATTTCCTCTGAGATCAGTGAACATCTTACTGACCATCAGTTTGAACTCTTTATCAAATAAATTACTTATTTTTCTTTCATGAATTTTTAAAAGATTTTATTTATTTATTTGACAGAGAGAGACACAGCAAGGGAGGGAACATAAACAAGAGGAATGGGAGAGGGAGAAGCAGGCTTCCTACTGAGCAGGGGGCCCAAGGCAGGTCTCTATCTCAGGATGCTGAGGTCGTGACCTGAGCCAAAGGCAGACATTTAATGACTGAGCCAACCAGGCGCCCCTATTTCATGAAAATTTTAATCTGGGGCTTTTATATGGCCCTTTACTTCAGAACATATTCTTCTCTTTTCTCATTTTGCCTTTTGTTTTTTTTTTTTTTTTAAATATTAGGGAAAACAACTACCAGTGTAGAAGAACAGCTTTGTGTAGATCAAACTTATTGTTCAATCTTACCTTTGTTCTTACTTGTCTCTCACACCTTTGTGATCCTCTAAGCAACCAGATTTATTCTTGATAGATCCCAGTTTGAGGGTGTGTCAAGACCTTTGAATGTTCCAAAGTGAGGGGTCTCATTCAGCTCCAGTTTGAGCTGACTGGAAATCAGACCTTCAGGTAGTGGCTTTTAAAGTATATAAATATATACAGTCCTGTGGGACCACAATTCTAAGCTCAACTGGCCTCATCTCCAGCCAATCTAGAGGTATCCCCTGGGTGACAGTTGTAAAATCAATGCTGTATGCATATATAGATCTCTTAGTGTCCTCCTATATATGTATATATGAATATAAATGTATTGATTAATTAACTAACTTCATTCCTTTCTGGAAGATACTGGTAAGCTGTAGCACTGCCAAAGGAAAGTGAAAAGGTGGCTTTTTCCAGCCCACATTCCCTGACATCACCTTCATAGTCTCTAGCTGGGTTCTCAACCTAAAGCATGTCCCTTAGGTTAGAAGTTCCAGGACAAATAATGAGGTTGTTTTGTTTTGTACCCCCCCCACCCTCCCTGTAAAAAGACTTGAATTTACTTCTGTTGGTTGTCAGTGCAGTTCCCTGGATATGGTAGCCTGCCCAAAACTCTCTGATTGTTTCACTTATATCAGGCCCAGAAACACAAGATCTCCTTGCCACCAGGGCCAGTATTTCAAGGAGGAATCTATGTGGACTGTGTCAGCTTGGGTAGGATCATGGGGAATGCAGGGACTGGACATGCTACCTACCTGCTTTAGTGGGGTGGGCTGTTGGAGAGTGCCAAGCTAAGGTGTGTCTATCACCTGGATTGGGTGAAGAAGGCCTTCAGGAGAGCATCTGTCTGTGGGGTTTATCAGGTGTGGCCAAGGTGGGTGCACAGGGGAAGGATATACCAGCTCACCAGGTTTAATAAGGATGGGCCACAGGAAAGCAGTGGCATGAGATAAATATTGCTACCAGGGTAGAGGGAAAATACAAAAGTTGTGCCTACCAGCACTGGTGCCTACAAGGAAGGACAGTGCACAAATGATGCCCATCACCATCTCTATACCTGGATAGAGTTCCAATAGGCCACTTCCTCTTTGGCAGATACTTTAAGATTAACCAGTGAATCTTCTTCCCATATGTTCTAGGTGCTTTAATATCTGCTGTTTTTTTTGCTGGGTCCTGGGATGAGTGAAACTGTGTGTGAGACTTTTTAAATGTGTAGTCTCAGTTTCATATAGTCCTTTGGGTCTCCTGGACATAAGCCCTGTTGGTTTTTCAAAACCTGGTGTTTTAGAAGCTCTCTAGTGTGGGTTTGAGTGTTTAGGTGCTTAATGTGAGGTTCAAACTCCTCACTCATCAAGGACACACTCTATATTTGTGAGATTACTCCCACTTGTGGGTCACCATGCTGTGGGTGGGTTTTTCAACAAACTTCATCTCTCCCACTCCTACCCATCTCCATTGTGGATTTTTTATTCTGTGTTATGGAGGAGATGTTCACTTGTTTAATGGTCTTTTTCAGAGAGAATTGTTCATATGTAGCTGTATATTTGGTGTGTACATGGGAGGAAGTGAGTTTAAGGTTTTCCTGTGCTGCCCTTTTGAATCACTTCCTGCTCTAACTACTTTTCAGGAAAGAATTTCTCCTTCTGCTTATTATCATTGAATAATGATTATTTTATTTTTAGAAGTGCAGTTCAGAAAGCAAAACAAGTTAAAAATTTGTTCCAGGGCCTAAGTTGGGTTTGTTTGTTTGTTTGTTTGTTTGTTCTTAGACTGTTGGCAGTGGGTATTTATTTAGAGAGAATCATGGATATCTGTACCAAAGCAAAAACTCCTTTTCTTCTTCTTCTTCTTTTTAAAGATTTTATTTATTCATGAGAGAGAGAGAGAGAGAGAGGCAGAGGGAGAAGCAGGCTCCCCAAAGAGCAGGGAACCTGATATGGGGCTTAAACCCAGGTCCCTGAGATCATGACCTGAGCCGAAGCCAGATGCTTAACAATCTGAGCCACCCAGATGCCCCAAAGCAAAGCTTTCTTAACGTGGACTCGTTCACAGTCAATATTGGAGATTTTTAAAATATAGAATGAGCATGATTTTGCCTCCCAAGCAGGTTGGTTTAAAATCTTGGTTGTTATTGACAGTGCAAGTCATGGACAAGTTCTCTTTTTCATACTGTATCCTCATTTTTTAATTGGATGTTACTATTCCAATGTAAGAGACTAACTGTAAGAATTAAATGAGTTAACTTAAATAAATAGACTACCTAGAATGGTTTTGGCACTCAAGAATGAATATCACATGACTGATATTATTTTAGTGGAAACAGATATGATTATGAAATGTTTCATTCTGTAGTTGAAAATGATATTAATCCATATAGTAAACTAGTTTCACCTTTATCTGCCTCAGTGGAATGGAGAAACTCACATCAATCTCCTCATGAAATGTGGAGTATGGTTTTAAGGAAAGAATTCAAGGGTGTAGAAAAATATCTGTTTTTCTTCTATGTGCATCATTGGTGATACAGTTTAAATGGTGTGCTATCACAATATTTTAAAACTATGGAGCTGAGAGACTATTTACTTTTTCACCACCATTCAAAAGATGAAAAAGAATGAGGAAATTCATCATTCATTTTAAAAATATTGAGTACCCAGTGAAAATGGTAGGGATACATTGGAGGCAAATGAATGACTAAATGAGTGAATACTAAACAAATGGATAAACAAATGACTCTACTTTGACTCTCAAATAGTTTATACTTGAGTATGATAGATAAATATTAATTGAATCATTCTACAAATAACTACTCCAGGGAAGTCGTGATATTTTTCATGGTTGTGGGGTTCAAGGACTAAAATCTACTTTAAGGCAATGCCCAGAAACAGTTTATTGCATAGTGTATATACTCTCAATTTTTTTTTTTAAGTTTCACACTTTTCCCAATCAAATGGTTTCAAATTTTATAGCTTAAATATATCATGCTAATCAAATGATGTCAGTAATATTTATCATATTTACTTGATTTTTCTCACATGATGAATTGTGTAACCTAAAATCTTTCAATATAATTATTGGTGCATTTGCAATTAAATCACTGTAGTATTCCAAATGATATTTTTTACAACTTTAGTGTTCAGTAAAGCTTGTGTGAACATATAGATTTGTTTAATTTTTGGTGTATATCATTTGTTTACCAGATACATAAAAATTAATGGCTCTTGTACTGACATAAATCAAAAGTTAAATAGTACATTCAGTCTTAAATATACTTTATTAAGTTAATAGTGAAATAATCTGGCTATTTTTAATATATTCTTAAAATGGTCTAGGAAAAAAATATATGGTACCTATAATAACAACAACTCTTATTTATTCAGCAGTGTTTGTTGTTGTTGTTGTTGTTTTGTTTTTAATGCATACAGCTCTGGTTTAGCATTTCACATTTATTAGCTCATCTGGTCTCAACCTCAGCATTTGAAGTATATATTATTATTACTTTCATTTCAGTTATAAACAAAATGAAGCAGAGAGAACATGAATAACTTGGCTCAGATCACATTTTTTTTTAAAGATTTTATTTATTTATTTGACAGAGAGAGATCACAAGTAGGCAGAGAGGCAGGCAGAGAGAGAGGAAGGGAAGCAGGCTCCCTGCTGAGCAGAGAGCCCGATGCGGGACTCGATCCCAGCACCCTGAGATCATGACCTGAGCCAAAGGCAGCGGCTTAACCCACTGAGCCACCCAGGCACCCCTCAGATCACATTTCTAATCAGAATGCTACATAAAAGATCTGATAGGTGACAAATCTATTATATAGACAATATGAGTTACAGACATTCAGAAGCAGAGAGTCATGGGGGTGGGAAGATGAAGAACATTTTCACTGGGTCTTTGCTCTTGAGTCATGATATGTAAAGCCTGGAATTCAGATGAGGTCATTTGTGCTGTTGAGCTATGATTAAAATGACATGTTAAATATTGCTGGAATGGTAGTTCAATTTCAAGGGATTTTAAAAATCATGGAAGAAAAAAATGCAAAGAACTTGTTTTTCCTTACTGTGTGTAAAGGATATCTGCAGTTTCCTCCTATCTCATTTTATAAAGGAACTTCTCCTGTGTAGGATACTGTTTGAAACTACAAAAGCATCGCCTGGATTGGCAACCTGTACTTGGGCCTAGGACAGTATGGTTCAGTACTCTTTCACGCCAATGGGAAGAATCAGATTGCCTGTTATATTGATTTATAATGGTACTCTCAGTGCTGGTATCTGCCATCTTCATGGGGACTAAAAATGAAATGAAGATACATATATATGCTCCATAAAAGTTGTAGAGTAAACCAGAGCTCTTATTTATCATAAGTTGTTACAGACAGTTTTATAGATTTCATCTCTGAGTATACCTACAAGATAGTAAGTGACCAATCCTTTTCACCTATTCCCATATCAAGAAGCTACAGATAAAGTATATTACAAAAGCAAAGAGTAAATATTGGAAAGATGAGAGCAATAATTTGAATTGATATTGTTAGTTTTGTGGTGCATTCATTCTAAATTATTCTGGCTTTACCAAGTTCTTGATACTGAAACAAACAAATGAAAACAAAAAAACACTTACTGTTTTTCATTGATTTCGAATAACTCAATCACATCCACTTAAACTCATGTGTTGCTTTAGCTAGACAAACTTAATGTTAAGAGTGTCTTGTCAAAAATAAATTCTGAGCAAATCCGTAATCATCTTATCATTTTCTGTTTTCATAGTACTTTACATTTTAAGCCATTTCTTATCATTTTACTACAGGGCAGAAAAAAACTGACACACTTCTTTAGATGAAAGCAGACTTCCTGTTCTATATGGTGGTCATGCAGAAGCCAAAGCATCTGTGTTATAATTCATCATCTTCATAATATTTCTGAGGTTTCTGTTTTCTTTCTTTTTTTTTTTTATTCAGTATATTTTTAGTGTGCTTCCTTGGTTTCTTGTGCTTCATATAACTGGAAATTTGCTTTTATTTTTCATAGAAATGTGAATCATAAAAGGATAGTTTTGAAAACTTTGCATAATGGAAGCTGATAGTTAAATACCTAATAATAATTAATAATTCTGTATCTCAAAGAAATGAAAAAGGACTTCACGCACATACTTCCAAGTGAATTATCTTCTCTGTCAAGAGCTTTTTAAATAGATGGTAACTTTGAATTCCTATTGGGTAGAGAGAAATAAAACCATCAAATGAAATATCAATGTAGACGTCATAGTATAAATAACAACAACACAACAGCACTAACAAAGCAACAACAACATCAATAAAGCATCAGTAGTTTGAGTGGAATTGTGAAATACCTGTTTATTATTTAAATATATACAAAAAATTTTATTTTAAAAAGTTCTTATATTTTTCCTGACATTCTTTCTTTGGAAAATGAAAATTATTATCCCGAGGAGATTTAGAAGACTATAGTATTTGAAAACAGTAATTCAAAACATCTCTAACATAAGGAAATATAAGAAAAAGCTAAAGTAATGAACATTTCTTTTTAGCCTCTGAGAGTTGGTAACTGAAATTGGGGCACTGTGGGGGCACTATCAGGACTTTTAGAAAGTTAAAGGAAGACATGAAAATATGAGATGGTCATAAGATACAGCACAGCTACACTAACTAAAAACTAAGGTTAATTATTTATGCCTTTTTGTACCTTAACATAAAGCTTGATTTACAACATGAGATCTATTTGATTGCTCTATAATAAATTATAGTAATATAGTAAATATATATAGTAATATACTAATATAGTAAATACTAAGTCAAAAATCTGGTCGTGTCTTTGACATATAAATACGATAAACTTTTCAGGGAAGAAAAACTTAGAAATTTCTTTAGTAAAAGAAAACTTACTCTATCTTCTTTTATTTAAAGGAAAAATAGGAAGTTCTTTATTTTTTTTTTTTTAATCAATGTTTTGTTGTGGAACATTTCATAAAATGACCTTGCATAGTCATTTGAAACCTATAAATTCAGACTGCTGTTGTTGCTTTTATTTATACCACAGGAAGGGTGCATGTACTTTTTGGTAGATTAGTAATTTGAATAATGAGACAAATAAAGGGAAATACAAGAAATTAATACCTAGTGGATGATTTTAATTTGTTGGTAACAGCTTTTAGTAGTAAAGAGAAAAAAGGATGATATTCTTTTTGTACAATGACTAATATTCATGTAAATATTACTATGTTATTATATTTCTTTAAAGTATGTTTTAATAGGCATTTTAAAGTTGGATATAAATGGTTTACTTGATGCTTTTTAAAAAAGAAGATAAACTCTTAGACCCAGCAAAATAAACTGAGTACATTAAAATATTTCTTCTTTCCCTAACCTGTATTGAAGTGATAAAGGAAGAGATTTAGGATCATAAAAGGAATAGTAATAAAGCTGAAGACCTAATTTACTTCCCAGTTTTATTTCAACTTAGTTCTTCATTGCTATAAGGCACAAAAGTTATTGAATTTTACTACATTCACCTCACGCTGGTTTCCTATCAAACAGAATATCAGTAGAACACCTCTGCTGAGCTCCCTACATGAAATTGTCCTTTTGTACGTCTCATAATCGGCTGCGATGTGGCCAAGCATCTGGCGGTGACAAGCAGACGTCTTTGATTTATTGGCTAATATCACCACTTGTTAGTGGATGGTTGAGCAGGAGACTAAAAGAGCATAAAATCAGAGAGAATAAATTATGAAGGCACCGAACTGTGCCATTATAAACCCTTCCTTGTCACAGCTGTGACATCTCATAGGAAATGGAGGATGACAGCAGCGTTCATTCTTCAAAGGGCCAATACCTTCTACTTGTGATCCTGACCATAAATAAATAAATAAAGCAAACAAACCACATAAGCAAGTCAGAACTCAAATAAGAAATACCTTCCTCTCAATAGAGCACTTGGGTTCCAGTTTTCTTTTACTTTTGAAAGTAGTACAGAACAAAATCAACTTCTATTAGAAGTACACACTAGGAGAGCTCCAGGATATTAAATACATCTGTAGTGTACAGTAGAACCTAAAAAACTCAGGAGGTTGACTTATCCCACATTTCTTTTCCCTTTAGTCTCCCTGAGAAGCTTACTCTTATTTAAATTGGTTACACAAATAGTGTTTTAATAAGTCAGTTTGGCCAATCCACACATACTACAAATCTCAGCTTAGCAAACGACTTAAGTTTACCTACCTTCAGGTAATATAGCTGTAAAACTGTTCCAGAATAATTTAAAAGTTGAATTGGCCTTTTAAGTATAACTTTTTAAATTAATCAAAATACATCTGAGATTAAAAATTTGTTAAAAATGCATAGTAGTAATAAAATTACTATGCACTAGTGGAGAGAAGCTACATCTTGGAACTTAGAGTCATTTCTTAGATTTTAATCCTCTAATACATTACCATATTTAAAAATCTAATCAACTTTCTTTGAAATATAACATTTATTTTTTCTGTATTAAGATTTTAATCTTATGAATTCTGAATTTATGATTAAGTCAAAGAAAGGCAAAGTAAATGAGTATATCCTTCACTTTCACAGACACTATCCCAGCTGCATACTTTCATTAATTCATTATAAGAGTCATGAAAGAATAACTTTTCAGTTCAGACTTATGCATATCATTCATAAGAAAATGACTATGGAAAGCTGTTGTAAGGTGAGGCTTAGCATTGTCAAATAATGTATCCAGAGAACTCTAAGAAAAAATATATTTTATGTTAAATGTTTTATTACCAATAATAATAATAATAAATACATAAAGAGGGCAGGGAAAATGTTTGGAGGTGATGGCTGTTTTTATGTCATAGATTATGGTGATGGTTTCATGAGTGTATACTTATCTCTATATTCATCAAGTTGTATTCATGCATATAGAAATTTTATATGTCAATCATACCTCAATAAAGTGGTTTTAAAAATCAGTGTTGATAGGTAAATAATGCATCAGAAGACTAGTGAGAGATAGAGCTAAAGAGAGAAGTTGAGGCCGTATTATCAAAGGATTTGTCTGCCATGAAGTATATTAAATCATTTACTAATTTATAGTCTACCTTATTTTAGAAAGGGTATTTTACTAATTACAAAGACATAAACTATAGCAAAATGCAATAAATCAAAAATAGGTTTAAAAAATAAAAATAAATATACATTTTAAAATGAACTCAAGAATAAAGCAGATACTTAAATATAAACCATAAACTACTTCAGAATTGTGAGGATGGATCATAATCTTTGCTCAAAGCTTTAAAAAAATATTTTTTAAAGGCTTTATTTATTTATTGCCAAAGAGAGAGAGAGCTCAAGCCGTGGGGAGTGGCAAGCAGAGGGAGAAGTAGGCTCCTTGCTGAACAAGGATCCTAATGTGGGACTCAATGCCAGGATCCTGGGGTCATGACCTGAGCTGAAGACACACGCTTAACTAACTAAGCCATACAGGTGTCCCCTTGCTCAAAGCTTTTTATCAACTATCATAGAAAGAGAAATTAAATCAATTATAGTAAGACAACCTAAATATTGCAGTAGGAAAAAAGAATGATATTTGTGGGACAAATTTTGTATTAAGTTTATATATTCTTATTATATTACAATAAGGTATTGAATTGAGACCAAGCAGTTCCATCGGGGTAGGGTGTAGTAGGTAACTAAAATATTGACTAGATATGTGGAATAGATGATTGCCTTGTATAGGAATTCCCATTTCTTTGAACGGAGCCAAAGTTTACTTTCAAGTAAGTCCAAGACTTTCAAATTATTTCCAAAATTGTTTAAAAAGAAAAAACATTTCTACCTATTTTTAAAATTTATTTTCTACATTTATGCAATCACATGGATGGGTTTTTATTCAAGTTGAAGGGTACATTCAATACATAATGCCACAATATAGTAATGTGGCATATAAAAAACTCACTTTGATGCATACTAATGGATTCTTCTAAAAATGGTCATCTTACATAGAAGCTGAAACTGAGATTAAGTTAGAGTCCTTTGTAACCTCTGATGAAGAGTGAAGTGTCCATTAAAATCCTACCATTAAAAACACCAGCAAATTCACCTGAATCAAAAGGTGATGGACTTTATAGATAATTCTGGGCTATAAGCAACTCTCCAGATAGTTTCAAAAGTGATGTTTAGGATTATATTTCCACTTCCTAGTGATCATCTTCTGCCTTTTTAAGAGTTTGATTAATTATTGGCTTTGTTGGTGTCATTTTAGCTGTAGCTTAAATCTTATTTTGGAGCAAAATCTTAAATTGTATCTGTGGTTATATATATATATATATATATATATATATATATATATATATACACACATGTGATATATGTGATTATTACCAGATTATAAACAACAATTTTATGCATTTATTTGATTTCCAGTAAAGCAGCTAATTTAAAGAAGTAAATTATGCATTTACATATAAACATGCACATAAACCTGCATGTTTGAAACATCTAAATGAATAAATTGCAAATTTTATATTTTTACATAATTGGTACATAATATGTATTTACATATAATAGTACTTTTGGAGTATATACTATACTTTGACCATACATACTTGAGTGATAAGTGGCCTATACACACTATTTTATTTAGTCTTCTCAAAGTATCTGAAAAATAGGATCATTATTCTAGTAGTTAGAAGTATGAAATATCCTGGAGGAACTCAGATTCAAAATTGGAATTGAGAGTCTATTTTTTTTTTATTAAAGATTTTTATTTATTTATCTTACAGAGAGCGATCACAAGTAGGCAGAGAGGCAAGCAGAGAGAGAGAGGGGAGGAAGCAGGCTCCCTGCTGAGCAGAGAGCCCGATGCGGGGACTCGATCCCAGGACCCTGAGATCATGACCTGAGCCGAAGGCAGCGGCTTAACCCACTGAGCCACCCAGGCGCCCAAGAGTCTATTTTTTAAGTAGATCTTTCTTTTCTCAATAATAAACTGAATGATGAAGGATGCTAAAGGCCTAAAATATTATTATTCTGTAATCTAACTTTAAAAGGAGGGATTACATGACACAGTTACAAAATTTTGTATCTTGAATTTAGTTGAGACTCTCTGCCAGAATTTCTGGTTATTACTGTTACTTGTTTTCAAGATACTGACCTTTTTCCTTAAACATTTTGTTTTGGTTTCTCAGGTGTATGAAAAATGCCTATGAATATTTTCTGTTTTGGGTGTTATCTAATCTTTAATAAAATGTATGGATGTTTAGCTCCTTGATGTGAAGAAGAAAAAACTTATCTATTAATGGATCTGAACAATCCAAAAGGCATTCTTAACATTTTCACATGTAATGAGACTGTCAAAAATATACTTTCAAATAAAATGATTCTTTGCATTAGAGAAAGCAGCAATAATGATGTGGACAACTTTTCTATCAGGCTTCATTTCTTTGGTTTGAGGTAATGCTGCAATTAAAACATTACCACGGCGAATTCTCAATGGCTCAGCACTAGACACTTCTTACACACTTGAGTGAGTACAAGTGTAGCCATGTGCAGCCACCTGTGGTAAATCTGTCAGAACTAACAGCAGGGGCTCTGATAAGAGTCCTCCATCAGTAAGCCTACTTGATAGCTCAGGGTCTTTGAATTGTTATCATAACTAGCACCTAATAGTGAGACCAGTATTAAGGTCTACTCATATTTCCTCAGTGTGTTTCTGAACTTTTCATAGGTTTTTCCTGTCTTGGTTATTTAAGATCATGTTGTAGTTTAGACTTAACAATAGCCATTGTCAGAACTTAAGTACCTTTTTCCCCCTTGATGAGAGGGAGAAATTTGGCATATGAAGGAGGGTAGAACAAATTATTTTCTCAATACAATAGCATTTTTTTTTGCAGATTAAAAACAATAGAAAGTATCTTCCATTCATATTCAGTAACCGTAACACATAAGCTCCTATTTTAGAAGAGTTACGAATTCCTGATCTTCAGTCTCTACTTGAATTAGTCTACTAATTTCAGTATAACCTAGTTTTTCTGCTCCAGCCAGACTGGCCTAACACTATACCTTAATTTTATTCTTGATTGACAGTAATTCTGGTCTGTTTAGACAGTTCAGCTCTTCTCTCCACACTATATCCTTATCAATGGATATTTCCTGGCCCATGACTTTAATCTGATCCATTATTAGTGTACCATTGAGAACTGATTATTGGAAGTTACTAATTCATAACTTTTACTCATGGCCTAGCATCTTGGACTTTTTTTCTGAAATTTTGTGTTAAGATAGCATATCCTTTCTTGCTAGTTTCATGATTTTGAAAAATTAACATATATTCAAATTAAGTTTGCATATTATAGAGACTATTTTTAATGGTCATCCAATATGTCCATAGTTTATACCAAAAATAGGTCTTTAATCCGATTGTACAGCTCCATGCTATCAAATTTTAAAATCTCTATGTATATGTGTGTTTGTGTCTGTGTATGTCTTTGACTGAATTTATCACCATTTCTCTTTTAGTCGTTTTGCCACATGAGTAATTATGTCAGGAGTTACAAAAGCAGAAGCTATCAGGGATCAGAAAGGTAAAGTAAATGAATAAAAGCAGGAGAAGTCTTGGAAAAACCACAGGGCAGCCTCAAAATTAAGTCATAACAGATTCAAAGCTACAGTGTTAGAATGTAATAGGGAGTGTTGAACAATGTGGAGTATTGAAGAACGCATGACCTTCTCATGTGGTCCAGTGTTACTCAACTCTTACCATGTGTAGCCCTGTAATGATGGATGCTTAGATTAGCCAGATCTTCTGATGTTACTTACAGAGAATTTGGAGATATGAATCTGAAATTTCAGGGTTTTTATTCTGTATTAGAAAATAATTCACAGCAAGAACAAATGTAAGCATTGGTTGCTGTATAATTGTGTATTTTTGTTGATTATGGTGATATGTCCATGTGTATTAAATTGAACACTTTAAATGTGGGTGGCTTATTGTATGTTATTTATACCTCAATAAGTCTGTTAAAAAAACAACAGTAGTATCTCACTTTTTAAATGAATCCAAGACAAGATAAATACCACAGCATTAATTTAATTATGTAATAATATTTCATTAATTCTTTAAATAATTAATTATTCTAATTTTTTAATATCACACAATTTTTTTAATTGTGTAAATTTTTAAAATTTGTTTTTAAATGTGAAAATTTACATTCACTGATATGTATAGACTTTAGCTGTCCAGTTTGATGAGTTTTGACAAATGTACACACCAATGTAATGAACACCCCAATCAAGATAAAGAATGTATAAATCAATTTAAAAAGTTTCCTTATACTTTCCTGTCAAATGCAACCCACCACAGGCAGGCAATGGTTTGATTTCTATCAACTCAGATTAGTTTTGCCTATGATAGTGTATTGTATAAATGGGTTCATTAATTTTTTATATCATACTTTTTCACTTGATAATGTTTTTGAGATCTATCAAGGCTGTTACGTACATGAGTGGTTCATTCATTTTTCTTGCTGAGTGTAGAGCTCTGTCATTTGTTCATGAATTTAGTTGTTGATGACCACCTGGGCTGTTTCCAGTTTTTGGCTATTATGAATAAAGCTACTATGAGCATTCTTATACAAACAAAACAAAACACATATGAAAAATAAAAAAAAATATTTTTGATCCTGGATGATATCTGTATATAATGATCATAGAGTTCATGAGTATTTTTTAATACTATATGGGCTCTTTCAGTCTAAAATGAATACAATGAAAATTTGACTAGAGAGTGAGGAGAAAGATTTGGGGGGTAGAACTACTATATTACAGTTTTAAATCTATCATTTGTAAGTTGTCTAACATTGCGTAAGTCAACTGATCTTTCCAGACTTAAAGTTTTGTTGTTGTGGTTACTGTGTAGTGCCGAATTAGGTTGGTTGGCTGATAAAATTAGTATATTACACAAGATGGATTATGGGATCTTTCAAAAGAGTGAAATGTTAAAACTTTAGGTGAAATGATGAGAACATTGTTTGGAAGACTGTGATCTTCATAATTTACTTACTGTTTATGAAATGTTTTAGATTGAGGGGCTTGAGTTAAAACTTCCAGAGCTCTAGTATTGTGGCTTTATTAATTTAATAGGAATAAATTGGGATGTTATATCACTTTGGAGTCATAATCAAAAACAAGTTTCACAGCTGAAATTGGCAATAACATAATTTCACTTGTGTTTTCACAATGCATAGTGTTATTTGGTTTTCCTCTTTAAAATGTGGTATGGGCAATGCATAGTAGATGGAGTGTCTCCAGTTTTAATCACTTCACTTTTCATTTGAAAAGTAATTCATCATGAGAAGTCAGTGGGGTATAGAGAGCACTAATTGCAGCAAAATATCAAGGACAGTTTTCCTCTGTCTTAATTAAACATTAATGAGTAAACTTATTTGCAAATGCATGCTGCAGGGATGGACTTGTCTATCTAGGTTTGGTAAATACTGACACTAGGTGTCAAAATAAAGCACATTAATTGATTTATACAGGAATAGTTTAAGAAGATTGCACCTGGCTTGACATTTTTCTAAGTTTTTATAGAGTAGTTTCTGATAAATTATTTATAAGGAAACTTTTCTTGACCTATCCTAATTACAGGAGTGATTGTTTCTAAACTAATCAATTTTGTATAAATTTGACTTATCAACTTAAGGAATTCTATAGTAGATGATAAGGAATCTAGTTTCTTCATGTTTTCGTAAGGAATATGTGGGCAAGTCACTTTTTCCTTGATTATTAAAAATGTTTTTTAAGATTTTAGGTATTTTAGTTGTTTTTAGTTAATGGTTTTTATGAATGTATCTAAGTTTTTTTTAAAGTAACATTATTTTAAATACTGTACTTTAGCTATGATCCAAAAACATTAAACAAAATTAAAAGCCCAAGGAGTGCATTTAACTTAAGCTTCAAATCTTAAAATAATGTTTTAAGTAACCTTACTTAAGTACCTTAAGTTACCTTACTTAAAGTACCTTAAGTACCTTAAGTTACCTTTGATACTTTATAGTGTATATGTAAGTCTGTACACTAAAAAATGGCATAAAATAAAGCTTTTTGCAGGTGCCTGGGTGGCTCAGTCAGTTAATCCTCTGCCTTGGGTTCAAGTCATGAGGTCCTGGGATCAAACCCTGCAACTGGTTCTCTGCTCAGCAGAGAGCCTGCTTCTCCCTCTCCTTCTGCTTCTCCCCCTCCTTCTGCTTCTCCCCCTGATTGTGCTCCCCCCCCCATCAAATTAATAAGTAACATCTTTCTGAAAAATAAAGCTTTTTGGCTTTTATATTAAGTTCTTCTGTGGATATCAAAAGAATTTCCCAAACTAATCTTTAGTTAGTTGGTATGTAATGTTTGACTAGATTCCCTCATACTCTTTTCCAAATGATTCCCCAGCAGTGCTTATTTTGGTAGGTATAGTTGAATAATAATTTTGAAACTTCAAAATTATAACTGATATTTAAAATAACTATACCTTACATTGGAATGCTTCTAATTTCTTATAGAAGATGAGAAGTTACCAATAATGGAGTTCAAACCTTGCAACAAAATTTTCTACAATGGAGCAAGTTTCAGAAAATGGCAAAAATACTGTTCATACTGTTTTAAAATATTAGTATAGTATTTCTTAAAAGGGGAGAGAAAAGAAAAACAAAATCTGTTTCTTAGAATGGCTTACAAACTCTTCAATTAACTCTGTTTTCAATAGTACTGTTAAATTTTACTTTAGATTCTGTTGGAACTCCCAGTTTCCCAAACCATATGGCTTGATGCAGATAAAATTGGCTATGGTAAATAGTGGAAACACTTCATGTTTTTTTCCCCATCTATGAAACTACTGAAGTGTTATGCTATATATTTTTAAGTTTATTAGAACCAGGGTTTTAGTGGGTCTTATTTTTAAGACTCCTTTTGTACTTTGCATAACTTTATTGCCACATTTGAAAATAATAAAATGGCCCATACCTTCCTCTTCTGAAGCTCAGATTTGAGAAGAATTTTGTTTTCAATTTTAGATTAAAATTATTACAAGGGACTTTAATATGTGCTTTAAAATTTTTTTGGAATGGGAATTTCTATTTAAAAAAATATTATCTTTATTATATGGAAATCATGAAAACCAGAAAAAAAAATAGAACTAACACTAAATTCATCTTTGAAAAGAAATTAAGAAATACTTGAAAGCACAAAACAGAAAATAGGAGTTGGGTCTTCCAAAAGCAGTGATGGTCAACAATGATGATAATGTTTTGATACATTATAATGAACTGTCACTCTTGACTAGAGTTCTCATGAAAAGCCACGCAAGGAGACATTTAAATCTCGACATACCCTCAGTACAGAACCAGTATTTCTTATTTGCAACAGTGGGGTCTCAGGGTGATGGTAGGAGTTTGTAATTGCTTTGTTTCAAAGCACAAGTGTAGGAGGTAGGCGCTGAACAAGGAATCATGAAGCTAGGACTTGCTTATAATAAACTTTATTAGTGGTAGAAGTTAGAAAAGAAACATAGTGACAGACATGTGAGAAGAGATCTCATACTCATCATCAGTAATAAAACTTTATACATGTTTGAAGCATGAATATAACTTATTCCTCACGTGTAAAGCAAGAGTAATCAAAATGAATCATGAATTCTATACAAATATAGAAAAAAGAGGGAGATAGAGAAGGTGTGTTTTGTGTGTGTGTGTGTGTTTATGTAAATGAGGGACAAAGAAAGAGAGACAGAGACAGAGAAGAAAAGAGAGAAAGCAAAGAGGAAGGGAGGAAGGAAGGAAGGGAGGGAAATGAAAGAAAGAAGGAAGGTAAACATTACCTATGAAGAAGACTAACCAGAAAATGTTCCCATGGGACAGAAAAAATGTAATCACATGTATTTCAGTGAATTAAAGCAAAACCAAACCACATTCAATAGCATAATGGATCCACTGTTTGATGTCCGTTGTAATGATGTGCTACATTTATATGTTCATTAAGTCTATGTCTGGATTTCCGATTCTATTCCATTGGACTGTTGTCCTATTCAAGTACCAATCTCAACAATGACTTAATTACTGAAGTTTTAAAGTAAATATGTTTGAATATTGGTATGATTACCCCTTACAAAACACACACAAACATATACACATATACACACACACTGTATTCCTATTTTTTAGTAGTTTACTAAGTATTCTTGGTTTATTTTTTTTTCATTTGAGATTCATAATGAACTTTTTAAAACCTAGAAAAACCAAGTGACAATATTGGTATCAGGCTGAAGTTATAAATTAAGGAAAATTGACATTTTTGTATTATCAGGTCCTCTTTTCCAGGATCTAGGTATATGTTTCTAGTTGTTTAAATCTACCTTCTATGATTTCCAAGAGTGTTTTAGAAGTTTCTTATTAGCATTTATGACTATGTATTTTTTAAATGAAATGTGCCTTTTAAATTATTTTATTATTTATCTTATATTTGAATATAATTGATATCATTATATTTTATATCCTGCTATTTTTCCAAATCTTAATATTATCTTTTGTTGTTATTTATGGATTTTCCAAGTAGTCAAGGAATCTGCAAATAGATACTTTGGCTAATTCTTGCAAAGCAGTGTTAAATAGTGGTAAAGATAGTGGGTACCCAAGTCTTATGCATGATTTTATTGGATAACTTTAATATTGTTACACAAGTAAAATATATGCTTCGGAGCTGAGATACACACATTATGTTAATGAAATATCAACTTATTCCTCTTTTTAAAAGATTTTTTTTATTGAGGTATAATAGACATGTATTAGTTTCAGGTGTACAACATACTTATTTGACATTCGTTACATTTCAAGATGGTCAACACTGTGTCTAATTATGATTTGTCACCTTAGAAAGCTAATACAATAATAATAACTGTATTTCCAAACTATACTTTACAACCCCATGATTGTTTATTTTATACCTAGAAGTTTGTACTTCCTAATCCCCTTCATTCCTTTTGCCTTCCTAACCCTTACCTCTGACAATTAGCATCTCTTCTCTGTACTTACCAGTCTAGATTTTGTTTATTTAGATTCCACATATAAGTGAAATCATGCACTATTTGTCTTTGTCTGATTTATTTTACTTAATATAATACCCCCAAAGTCCCTCAATGTTGTCACAAATAACAAGATTTCTTTATTTTATGGCTGAGTAGTATATATATTCCATCAATGGACACTTTATCCATTCATCCATCAATGGATACTTTGATTGATTACATGTATTAACTATTGTAAATAATGTTGCAATGAACATAGGGATGCATATATCTTTTGAACTTAGTGTTTTTATTTTTTGTAGATACCCAGAGAGGAATTGCTGGATCATATAGTAGATTTATTTTTAACTTTTTGAGGAAGTTCTGTACTGTAGTGACTGCACCAATTTACATTTTTATCAATAGTGCATGAAATTTCCCTTTCTCCACATCCTCATAAACACTTGTTATTTCTTTCTCTTTTTGATAATAGCCATTCTGACAGGTGTAAGGTGACATCACATTGTGATTTGATTTTCATTTCATTGATGGTCAGTGCTGTAATGAGCATCTCTTCATGTGTCATCTTTTCTCTGCTTCATGTGCGTCTTCTTTGGAAAAGTGTCTATTCAGATCTACTACCTATTTTTTTCTGCTTATTTTTTTTAAGATTTTATTTATTTATTTGACAGAGAGAGATCACAAGTAGGCAGAGAGGCAGGCAGAGAGTGGGAGAGAGGGAAGCAGGCTCCCCGCTGAGCAGAGAGCCCGATGCGGGACTCAGTCCCAGGACCCTGAGATCATGACCTGAGCCGAAGGCAGCGGCTTAACCCACTGAGCCACCCAGGTGCCCCTCTGCTTATTTTTTTAAATTACATTTTTGTTATCATTATTGAGCTGTATGGGATCTTTATATATTTTGGATATTATTACCTTATTGGATATCTGATTTGAAAATATCTTCTTCCATTCAATATGTTGCCTTTTTGTTTTGTTGATGGGTTTTTTTTTTTTTTTTTAACATATAATGTATTACTTGCTTCAGGGGTACAGATCTGTGAATCATCAATTTTACACAGTTCCCAATACTCACCATAGCACATACACTCCCCAATGTCTATCACCCAGCCACCCTATCCCTCGTCCCAACCCTTCAGCAATCCTCCATTTGTTTCCTGCGATTAAGAGTCTCTAATGGTGTGTCTCCCTACCCAGTCCCATCTTGTTTCATTTTTTCATCCCTTCCCCCCACAAACCCCTGCCCTGCCTCTCAAATTCCTCATATCAGAGAGATCATATGATAATTGTCTTTCTCTGACTGACCTATTTCATTTAGCATAATACCCTCAAGTTCCATCCACATCATTGCAAATGGCAAGATTTCTTTTTCTGATGGCTGCATAGCGTGTGTGTGTGTGTGTGTGTGTGTGTGACTATATATATATATATATATATGACATATATATGTATATATATATAGATATACATATATAGATATATAGTCACTTATTCTTTGTCCATTCATCTGTTGATGGACATCTAGGTTCTTTCCATAGTTTGGCTATTGTGGACATTGCTGCTATAAACATACAGGTGCATGTGCCCCTTTAGGTCACTACCTTTGTATCTTTAGGGTAAATACCCAGTAGTGTTGAGTGCTGGATTGTAGGGTATTTTCAACTTTTTGAGGAACTACCATAATGTTTTCCAAAGTGGCTGTACTAGCTTGCATTCCCACCAACAATATAAGAGTGCTGGCAAGGATATGAAGAAAGGGGTTTCTTCATCGCACAGAAACTTACTAGTTTGATATAGTCCCATTTGTTTATTTTGGCTTTTGTTTTCCTTGCTTGTGGAGTCAGATTAAAAAAAAAAATCACTAAGACCAATGTCAAGGAGGTATACTTAGGATTTCTTCAGATGTTTATGGTTTCAGTACCTGTATTCAAGTCTTTAATCCATTTTGAGTTAATTTTTTTATATGATATAAGAAAGTGATCTAATTTCATTCTTTTTCATGTTGTTCTCTTGTTTTCCTGGCACCATTTATTGAAGAGACTGTCTTTTCATCCATTGTCTTGTCCCCATTCTTGCCACCTTTGTCATGAATCAAGTGACCATGTATGTGTAGGTTTATTTCTGGTTTCTCTATTCTGTTCCATTCATCTATGTGTTTGTTCTTATGCCACTACTGTCCTGTACTGTACTGATTACTATAGCTTTGTGGTATAGTTGGAAATAAGGGAATTGTGGTATCTCTGGCTATGTTCTTTCCCAGGATTAGTTTGGATATTTGGGGTCTTTGTGGCTCCAAATTTTAGGATGGGTTGTTCTAGTTCTGTGAAGAATTGCTTTGGAAATTTGATAGGGATTACATTGAATCTATGGATTGTTTTGAGTAGTATGGACATTTTAACAACATTAATTTCTCCAATCCACGAGCATGGAATATATTTCCATTTATTTGTGCCTTCCTCAATTTCTATCATCCGTGTGTAATAATTTTCCATGCACAAGTTTTTTAGCATCCTTGGTTAAATTTATTCCTAGGTACTTATTATTTTTCATCTGATTGCAAATGGGATGTTTTCTTAATTTCTCTTTCTGCTTGTTATATATTATTGCATAAAAATGTAATAGATTTTTTTTCAAGATTTTGTTTATTTATTTGACAGACAGAGATCACAAGTAGGCAGAGAGGCAGGCAGAGAGAGAGTGGTGGAAGCAGGCCCCTGCTAAGCAGAGAGCCCAATGTGGGGCTCTATCCCGGGACCCTGAGATCATGCATGACCTGAACCGAAGGTAGAGGCTTTAACTCCCTGAACCATCCAGGCACCCCTGTAATAGATTTTGTACATTAACTTCATATTCTTCAACTTTAATGAATTCATTTATTAGTTGCAACAGTCTTTTGGTGAAATGCTTAGGGTTTCCACATAGTATCATGTTATCTTCAAATAGTGACAGTTTTACTTCTTTTCCAGTTTTTATGCCTTTTATTCTTTTGCTTGCCCAGTTCCTGTGGCTTGGACTTCAGTACTGTATTGAATAAAATTGGTGAGAATAGGCATCCTTGCCTTGTTCCTGATCTTAGAGGAAAAACTTTCATTTTTTTATCATTGAGTATAATATTAGCTGTGAGTTTGTCTTATCTGGCCTTTATTATTTTGAGGTATGTTTTTTTTTTTTTCTGTAGACATTTTGTTTTTCTTATAGATGGATGATAAATTTTTAAATGCTTTTTTTTTCCATCTATTGAGATGGTTGTATGATTTTTATCTTTCATTTTGTTAATGTTCTATATCACATTGATTGATTTGCAAATGCATCTTATTTCCTTGCATTTCTGTAATAAATCCCACTTGATCATGGTTTATGATCCTTTTAATATATTGTTGAAGTCCATATATTGTTGTTATATTGTTATATTGTTACCATATTGTTGTTAATATTTTGTTAAGTATTTTTATATCTATGTTCATCAAGGATATTGACCTATAATTTTATTTTTTTGTGAGATCCTTTTTTGGTTTTGCTATTAAGGTAATATTGGCCTCATAAAATGAGTTTGAAACCTTTTCCTTCTCATCAACTTTTTGGAAGAATCTGGGAAGTATAGCTATTAAATCTTCTTTAAATGATTGATAGAATTTACCAGTGAAGCCATGTGGTCCTGGTGGTTTGTTTGTTCAAAGATTTTTGATTACTAATTCAATCTCCTTGCTAGTAATTTTCTATTCAGAGTTTTAAAAATTTCTTCATGGTTCAATCTTGAAAGATTGTGATTGCTAGAAATTGATCCATTCTCTTCAGTTGTCCAATTTGTTCATATATAATTATTCATAGTAGTCTCTTATGATCCTTTGTATTTCTTTGGTATCAATTATAATTTTCTCATTTTGTTGATCTTTGCTACTGTCTTTGTAGTCTCTGTTTTATTTATTTTTCTCTGATCTTTATTATTTCCTCCTACTAACTTTGCTTTTCATTTATTCCTTTCTCTAGTTTCTTTAGTGTAAAGTTAAATTATTTATTTGATATTTTTGTAGTTTCTTGAGGTAGGCCTGTATTGTAGTGAATACTCCTATTAGAATTACATTTGCTACACCTCATAGATTTTTTTATATCATGCTGCTATTTCCATCTATCTGTATATATTTTTAATTTCTTCTTTGATATTTCTATAGTTGTTCAGTACCATAGTTTAATCTCTCCATATGGGTAGTCTATCCGGTTTTCTTCTTATAATGATTTCTAGTTTTGTATCAATGTGGTCTGAAAATGTGTTTGATGTTATTTCAGTCTTCTAAAATTTATGAGCTTGTTTTGTGACTTCACTTGTCATCTATCCTGGAGAATGTCCCATCTGTATTTGAGAAGAATATATTGTGCAGCTTTTGGATGGAAGTTTCCGTGTTAAGAAAAATCGTTAAATTAAAAATCTATTAAGTCCATCTGGTCTAATGTGTCATTTAAGGCTGGCATTTCCTTATTGATTTTCTGTCTGGATGATCTATTCATCTATGTAAGTGGGGTGTGAAAATCCCTTATTATTTTTGTATTGTCAGTTTTTCTTGATCTCCCCTTCACTTCTGAGTGGTAACCTTGCCAGCTAGAGTATTGTTGGTTGAATCTTTTTCCTTTCAGTATTTTCGATATATCATGCCACTCTCTTCCAGTCTGAAACATTTCTGCTGAAAAGTCTGCTCATAGTATTAAAGGAGTTCCCTTACATGTAACAAATTGTTTTTCTCTTGATGCTTTTAAGATTCTTTGTAACTTTTCACATTTTAATTGTAATGTGTCTTGATGTGGTTCTCTTTAGGTTCATCTTCTTGGCATTTTTCTGAACTTCCTGGATCTGGATATCTGTTTTCTTCCCTAGGTATGGGAAGTTCTCAGCCATTGTTTCCTCAAATAATTTTTCCACCTTTTTTTTTTTTTCCTCTTCTCATTCTGGAACCCCATAATGTGAATGTTATTCTACTGATGTTCTTAATGTTCCTTAATTACCTTAATTATTATTATTATTATTATTATTATTATTATTATTATTATTTCTTTTAGCTGCTCTGTTTAGGTGATTTCCATTTGTTTATCTTCCAACTTAGTGGTTTGCTCTGCTTCATCCAGTCTGTTATTGAACCCCTTTAGTTTATTTTTCAGTTCAGTTGTTACGTGCTTCAGCTCTGTGAGTTCTCTTTGGTACTTTATGTTTTCAGTTTCTTTGTTGAAGTTTTCACTTTATTTTTTCACTCTCTCTTGAGTTCATTAAGCAACTTTGTGGCTATTACTTTGAATTCTTTATTAGGTAGATAACCTATATGTATCATTAAGTTTTTTGAATGAAGTTTTATCATTTTATTTTGTTTGGTACATATTTATGTTTCCTAATTTTACTTGATTTCATGTATTTGTTTCTATGTATTAGGCAAAACAGCTGCCTCCCTCAGTTTTGAAAGAGTGGCATTTGTATATGATAGTCCTTCTCATTTAATCTTGCCCTAGCTCTTGATTGTCTTTTGAGCCTTTGTGATTGTCTAAACTGCTTGATTTATTCTTGATATGCCCCATTGTTTAGGGTTTGCCAAGACTTGTCAGTGATCCAAAGGGAAGAATCTCATTTAACACCTAGTTTCAAGCTGATTGGAAACCAGACTTTCAGGCAGCTGCTTTTAAAGTATGCAAATATATACCATCCTGTGGGGCTGCAATCATAATCTCTGCTGGCTTGCAGACCAGGACATCTGGAGGTGTCTCCTGGGTGACAGTTGCAAAAGTCGGAGCACCGAATGAATGGATAAGTTCCTTTCTGGGAAGTTTCGTCTAGCTGTAGTTAGGCCAAGGATGTTGTCTCCCTTCTTACATTCCCTGCAGGTGCCTCCCTAGACTCTTGATGTCTGGAAAACCTGAAGCCTATTCCTCAGACTGAACTTCCAGGCTAAGTAAATGGACTTTTTCTCAGGAAGACCTAGATAGTGTTGAGTAGGCTGTCTGTGTGTAGTGCCCTGAGGGTGGTGGCCTGCCAAGAACTGTTTTTTGTTTGTTTGTTTGTTTTTAAAGAACCATCTTTTTGATTGTTATAGACATAAAGTTCTGTTTGCTACCCAGGCTAGGCCATCCTGGGGTGACTTCTGTGTGGATGAAGCATGTCTATAAGGCTGTTGGAGAGTGTAGGAAGCAGGGGATAATTGTTGATTTCAGAAAGGCAATAGGAAAATGTCCTGAATACATGTACCCATCAGATTCACTGATGCAGATTGCATTTTCTGTGGGTGAATGCTAGCTTTAGGCTGTGAGCAAGGGGACTCATTGAACTTTTGTGCTTACCTAACCCAGTCAAGGATCAGGAGAGTGCTGCAACTGCCTGTGTTCTTTGGCCTCAGCAAGTACTGCAACTGTTCACTCTTGCCCATTCCAGCAATGTGGTGGAAGGGTGCCCCATCTAAGTTCACCTGCTTGTGCTATCAGGCTATACTTAGAGTTCATCACTGGTGCCTGCCAGTGCCTGTCTTTGTGATGAGGGAGCAGGAGGCTGGCTGAAGACAAAGCAAAAGCTGGCGCCTTGCACCCCCCTCTCTGTCTGCTCCCCCTCAGTCATATGTGTAGCATCCCTCAGGCAGCCCTGACTGCCATGAACAATAAGCAAATAGTTAACTCGCAGAGCTCACAATCCTGCTAGACAGGAGTCTCCCTTGGTTTACAAATGTCCCAAATCTCACTAACAAAGACAATTGATAGCAGGATTGTGACATCCCACCAAAAAGTCTCCCAGCTATCTTAATGTTAATGGCTGGTCTAAAGACAACATTGATCCAACTGCTAGGGCAAGGCCTCCAGTAGGCCCGGGACATCCTGGCACCTTGTAGGCCCTCTTTAGCATATGAAAACTCCACTGAAACCTTCCTTCCCCTCACCTTCCCCCAACCTCAGGGTACATAACCTGCCACCCCTCACAGCAGCTCTTCCTGCCCATGGGTCCTGTCCCTGTGCTTTAATAAACCACCATTTTGCACCAAAGATGTCTCAAGGATTCTTTCTTGGTCATGGGCTCTGGACCTCAGCCCACTGAACCTCACCTAGGTTCTAGAACTTCATCATTTAGAGAGAATCTCAGTTCTCCTTTGGCTTCCCAGCTGATGCCCCCAGATAAGCAAACAGAATCTTTCTCACATATTATCTAGATGCTTTTCAAACTGCTTCCCCCGACCCCAAATCTCAAGGTAAACAAGACTGCATATGAACCCTCCAAAATGGGAATCTTAATTTCCTTTTAACACTTTGGTACCCCTACATATCAGCCACATTGGATTTCTAAGCCATGTGTTCAAGCCAAATTTCCTTATGTGGGGCACCAATCCCTCACTCTTCCTGGAGAAGCACCTGTTTGGTGAGATCCCTCCCTGTGTGTGTCCCCAGAGGTGGTTGTGTTTTGTTTTGTTTTGTTTTGTATAAGGCTATGATTCTGCCCTTCTTAGCTGTCACAACCAGACCTTTTATCCTTTGTTCTGGAGAATAGCTCACTCAGTTTTGAGATCTTTTTCCAGAAGGTAGGGATCTATATATAGCTACAGATTTGGTGTTTCTTTCTTTTTTTTTTTTTAAAGATTTTTTTTTTTTTTTTTTTTTTTTTTTACAGAGAGAGAGAGATCACAAGTGGGCAGAGAGGCAGGCAGAGAGATGTAGGGAAAGAAGGTTCCCCGCTGAGCAGAGAGCCTGACACTGGGCTCAATCCCGGGACCCTGGGATCATGACCTGAGCTGAAGGCAGCGGCCTTAACCCACTGAGCCACCCAGGCGCCCCCAGATTTGGTGTTTCTATGGGGTGAGGTGAGTTCAGGAATTTCCTGCACTGCCACCTTGGACCTAAAATCTTTAACTCTTTTGTTTAGTTTTCAATCATGAAAATATCTTGTCAAATGCTTTCTTTGCCTTCAATGTAGAAAATTATATGATTTTCTTTTTATTAATTTAGCAAATTATATTAATATATTTTGTAATATTAAGTTACCTCTGTATTCCAAGCAGACATGTAAGTGAGTCAAAATGAATCATTCAGTTAACATTTCATTGGATTTTATTTCCCAGTACTTTTTGTAGCTTTTTGCTTCAGTATACATAAGGGAGATTTGTCTGTAGTACTTTCTTCAGAATGCTTATTTCTTCTTTAGCGCTCTGAATTGGGTCAGTTGTCATCAATTATCTGATATTTATTATTTTAGAATAACCAAATAAAAGCCATTGGGTCTGATTCCTTTTTTGTTGAGTAGACATTTGGAAAATTCTCTTTTTCTTTTATGGAAACTGGATAGTTTAGTATATTTCTATTGAACGTAATCAATGATGGTTAAATTATATTTCTAGGGATATATCCACCTTATTCAGGTTTTTCAAGTATATTTTCATAGAGTTTCTCCCAAGAATTTTTAATGAATTTTTAAAAAAGGTTTTCTGTGCTCTGATAGCTCTTCTACCTTCTCCTTTTGTATCTCTGCTTCTTTTCTCTTTTTAAAAATGAAGATGGCTACTAATTTGCATTTTTTGGTTGTTTCTTTTCAAAGAGTCATGTTTTTTAATTTATTTGTTAGTTTCAGTACTTTCCTTTTTGTAATGTTAATTTTTGCTATTAATACAATTATCTTCTCCTGCTTTCTTTTGGTTTAGCTAATTGTTCTGGTTTGGGACCATATGAGTTACCTTTTTTTGTTTGCTTGTTTGTTTCTATTTAACTAACTTAATCCCATGAAAAGTTATTGAGTCACTACTTTAACTGAATCGCATAGATCAGATACGTTTTATTTTATTATCATTATTTTGAAGAAATTATGCAATTTCACTTTGTTTCTTTTCTCTTCTTTTTTTTTGGCATTTTAAGTTTTTACTTTATTCCAGTTAATTAATATATAATATTATCTTAGTTTCAGTTGTACAATATAGTGATTCAACAATTCCGTACATCACTTGGTGCTTATCAGATGTGCATATTTTAATACCCATCACCTGTTTAACCCATCCCTTCCCCCACCCAAACACCCCTCCGATAACCATCAAGTTATTCCATATAATTAAGAATCTGGGTCTCAATTTATCTCTCTCTCTCTGTTTTCCCATTGCTCATTTATTTTGTTTATTAAATTCCACTTTCTAGAAGTCATGTGGTATTTTTCTTTGTCTGATTTATTTCACGTTGTATTATACTCTTTAGCTCCATTCATGTCATTGGAAATGGCAAGGTTTCATTCTTTTTTAAAACTGAATCATATTCCATTGTATACCACTTTTTTTCATTCATGTATCAATTCATGGACATTTGGGATGCTTCCATAGTTGGGCTAATGTAAATAATGTTATTATAAACATTAGGGTGCATGTATCCCTTTGAAATAGCATTTTTGCATTCTTTTGGGAAATACCTAGTAGTGTAAGTCCTGTATCATAAGATATTGTATTTTTAGCTTTTTGAGGAACTTCCATACTATTTTCCATAGTGGCTGAACCATTTGGCAGTCCCACCAACAGAGCAGAAGAATTCCCTTTCTGCACATCTTTTCCAACACCTGTTGTTTTTTTGTGATGTTGGTGTTATCCATTTTTATAGGTGTAAGGTGATATCTCATTACAGATTTGTGTTTCCCTGATGGTAAGTGATGAACATATTTTCATGTATCTATTCATCATCTGTATGATTTCTTTGGAAAAATATCTGTTCATGTCTTCTGCCCATGTTTTAATTGGATTATTTGTTTTTTTGATATTGAGGTCTATCAGTTCTTTATATATTTTAAATATTAACCCTTTATCAGATATGTCCTTTGCAAATATCTCCTGTTAAGGACTTTGCCTTTTAATTTTGTTGACTGTTTACTTCACGGTGCAGAAGCATTTTATTTTGATGTAGTCCCAATAGTTTATTTTTGCTTTCTTTCCTTTCTCAGGAAACATATCTTAAAAAAAATGTTGCTCTGGCCAATGTCTAAGAAGTTACTGCTTGTGTTCTTCCAGAATTTTTGTAGTTTTAGGTCTCACATTTACAGCTTTTATCCATTTTGATTTATTTTTTTTTCTATGATGTAAGAAAGTGGTCCAGTTTCTTTCTTCTGTAGTTTGCTGTCCAGTTTTCCCAGCACTGTTTTTTGGAGACATTTTTCCATTGGATATTCCATTTACCTTTGTCAGAGATTAATTGACCATAGTTGTGGGTTCACTTCTGAGTTTTCTATTCTGTTCTATTGATCCATGTGTCTAATTTTTTTGTGCCATACTGTCTTGATCACTACAGCTTTGTAATAAAACTTGAAGTCCAATTGTGATGCCTCTAGCTCTGTTTTTTTTTTTTTTTTTTGTTGTTGTTGTTGTTGTTGTTTGTTTGTTTGTTTTTACGAGATTGCTTTGGCTATTTGGGGTCTTCTGTGGTCACATACAAATTTTGGAATTGTTGGGGCACCTAGGTGGCTCGATGGGTTAAGCCTCTGCCTTCAGCTCAGGTCATGATCCCAGAGTCCTGGGATTGAGCCCTGCATTAGGCTTGCTGCTCAGGGGGGAGCACCTATCTCTCTCTCTGCCTGCCTCTCTGCCTACTTGTGAGCTCTGTCTGTCAAGTGAATAAATAAATTCTTTAAAAAAATTTTGGGGGGAATTGTTTGTTCTAGTTCCATGAAAAACATTGTTGATATTTTGATAGCGATTGCATTGAATGTGTAGACTGCTTTTGGTAATACAGACATTTCAACAGTATCCATTCTTCTAATCCATGAACATGGAATGTATTTCCATTTTTTTGGTATCATCTTCAATTACTCTCATCACTGTTTTCTAGTTTTCAGAGTACATGTCTTTCACCTCTTCAGTTAGTTTTCTTTCTAGGTATCTTATATTTAGGCAATGGTAAATGGGATTTTTTCTTAATTTCTCTTTCTGCTGCTTTATTATTGGCATATAGAAATGCAACACACTTCTTCTGTACATTGATTTCATACACTGTGACTTTACTGAATTAGTTTATCAGTTCCAGCAGTATTTTTGGTGGAATATATTGTTTTTTCTTTATATGTCATGTCATCTGCAAATAGTGAAAGTTTTACATTTTCCTTATGGATTTTGATGCCTTTAGTTCCTTTATCTTGTCTGATTGCTGTGGGTAGGACTTCTAGTACTATGTTGAGTAAGAGTGGTGAGACTGGATATCCTTGTTTATTCCTAGGAGAAAAGCCCTCAATTTTTCTCCATTAAGGATGATGTTAGCTGTGAGTTTTTCATATATGGTCTTCATTTTGTTGATGTATGTTCCCTCTAAACCTGCTTTGTTGCAGGTTTTTTATCATGAATCAATGTTGTATTTTTTCAAAAGCTTTTCATGTGTCTATTGAAATGATCATATTGTTCTTATCCTTTCTCTTACTAATGTAGTATATCTTCTTGATTGATTTATGAATAGTGAACCACCCTTGAACCCAGGAGTAAATCCCACTTGATTGTATTGAATGGTTTCTTTTTAAATGTATTGTTGAATTTGGGTTGCTAGTATTTTGTTGATTTTTGCATTTATGTTCATCAGGGATATTGGCCTGTAGTTCTCTTTTTTTAGTTTTTTTTTTTTAAATTAAATTTTTCCAATTTAATTATAATACATCTTAGTGTGGGTCTCTGTTTGTTGATTTTGATGGAGGTTCTCTGTGCCTCATGGATCTGGGTGTCTGTTTCCTTCCCCAGATCAGGGTAGTTTTCAGCTATTATTTTGTCTAATAAACTCTCTGCCCCCTTCCCTCTCTTTTCTTCTTTTGGGACTCCTATAATGTGAGTGTCATGTTTGATTTGAGTTCCCTAAATTTAGTTCCCTAAATTTATTCTAGCTCTACACAATTCTTTTTTTTTTTTCCTCTCTCTCTTTTGTTCAGCTTGATTACCTTCTATTCCTTTGTCTTCTTGGTCAGTAATTCATTCCTCTGCTTCTTCCAGTCCGCCGTTCATTCAATCATGTGTGTTTCTGATTTCATTTATTGAGCTCTTTATCTCTGCTGTGTTATTCCTTTTCTCTTTGTTATTCCTTTTCTCTATTCCTATTCTCTTTATTAAGGGTGTCAGTCACGTCTTTCACTCTTTTCTCAAGTGCAGTGAGTATCTTCTGTGATCATAACTTTAAAATTCTCTATCAGGCGTGTAAATAATACCTGTTTTGCTTAGATGTTTGGCCATGACCTTGACCTGTTCTTTCATTTGGGATAAATGTCTCTGTCTTCTCATTTGGTATCAGTCTCTGTGCCTGTTTCTATGTGCTAGGAAAGCTGACTACATCTCCTGTTTTTGAGAGTAATGGCTTTATGAAGAAGAGGTCTGGTAGTGTCCTGTCTTGTAATGTCCTCAGTTTGCCAGCACCTGGTACTTCTGGGAGTGTTCTGAAACATGTGCTGCATTGTTCTGCTATTTTGTTCTGGTCACTTTATCCTTCAGGCCATTCATCTGCAGAGGCTCTCTCTGCCTGTTTTTGGCAGTGTTTGGTCCCTGGCCTGAAAGTGGTATGTTTTAATTAGGTGTGCTCTGGTCTGTTAGGTGAGACCTGTTGCCACCACTGCTAGAACAGAGGCTCTGCAAAATTCTTGAGTGGGGAGATGTGGTGTGGCAGGAGTTTGGGCCAGTTTCTGGGGGAGAGGGCCCACTATACTGGGACTGAGGCAAGCATGACTGGGAGGGGCAGTTCCATTAGAGTATGTGTGTGGGGTGGGGGTGGGGGGCAGGAGTTGGCTTAAGCAAGTTAGGGAGTGAGTGTCTACATTGTGTTGGTTCCTGTGGGTGGCCCTCTGCTTATACTGAGGGGGAGAGGAGGAAAATGTTGCCTGCCTGTTCTTTTGTTACTGGAGGACTCTCTCCTTGAAGCTGTCTCTTTGGGCATATTCCAAGATGAGCCAATAACCTCCCACCCCCCAGGCACTCTTCAGATTGCTGTTTCCATGCTATATGTTTGGGAGTTGTTTTCCTTTCTTCTCTCCAGGAGCAGTGGAATGCTCTGCTCTCTGAGTTCTATCTCAGACACACCTGGGGACCCTCATAACTCCAGGCTTTAACCCCTGCTGGTTGCAAGAACTCATGAAGTTTAGACCCTCTTGCTTTCCAAGCCAGTTGCTGTGGGGATTTGTTTTCTCTGTTGCTCCTCTGTGTGCTAGTCCAATTCACACCTTTGTCTATACCTGCAACTTCCTCCCCACCTCGGCGACCATGATCCTTTCTCTCCCAAGCCATATCTCCATACTTCCTACTTTCTTTGATGTGGCCTCTTAACTACCTTTAGTTGTGAAGTTTGTTCTGTCAGTTTTTAGGTCATTTTCTGGGGTATTTAGGATGACTTGATAGATATCTAGTTGTATTCATTGGACAAGGCTAGTTTAGAATCCTACTATATCTCCATCTGCCAATTGCAATTTCATTTTATGTTACTTTTTGACCCATTAGCCTGTTTTTAAAATTTCCATGTGGAAGGCCTTTCTTGAAATTGTTATTTGTTTTTTGTTTTGCTGTATTTCTAATTTTGACATTAATCTCATTATGGTAAGAAATGCAGCTTATGTTATTTTTTTCTTTTGAAATTTAATAATGACTTTCTTGTGGGTTAATATAATATCAAAGTTTGAGTGTATTCCTTATGCATGGATAAGAAGAAAAATTGGGTACCTGGTGTCTCAGTTAGTTAATCATTTGGTTTTGGCTCAGGTCATGATCCTGGAGTCCTGGTATCAAGCTCCACATTAAACTCCCTGCCCAGTGGGGAGTCTGCCTCTCCCATTGACCCTCCCCCCATCTCATGCTCTCTCTCACTCTCTGAAATAAATAAGATCTTTTAAAAAAATTCTTTAAATTTCATGTTAAACATCTATTAATGCAAATATTACCATAAATTATGTTTTCAGGTCTTTAATATCCTATGAAATTATTCCATTGGATTTGTTTTGAATTTTGAAATATTTATTAATTATTACCATGCTTCTCTTTTAAATGGAATCTTTGGTATTTTTAGCTTTAGGGCAGTTGTTATGTTATTGGTGTTAATTAATTAGTTAATTAATTTTTTGAGAGAGAGAACAGGTAAGAAGGGTTTGAGGGAGAGGGAGAGAGAGATTCTTAAACAGCTCCATACTCAGCATGGATCCCAATGCAGGGTTCGATCTCATGACCCTGAGATCATGATCTGAGCCAAAATCAAGAGTAAAATGCTTAACTGACTGAGCCCCCAGCTACCGCATTGTGTTAATTTTTTTTTAATATTTTATTTATTTATTTTACAGAGAGAGAAATCACAAGTAGGCAGAGAGGCAGGCAGAGAGAGAGGTGGAAGCAGGCTCCTGCCGAGCAGAGAGTCCGATGTGGGGCTCGATCCCAGGACTCCGGGATCATGACCTGAGCCGAAGGCAGAGGCTTTAACCCACTGAGCCACCCAGGTGCTCCTGTGTTAATTTTTTTATACAGTCATTTTTAAACTTTCTTTTGGTTTTAGAAAATATGTACATAGTTGGTTTTGGTGTTTAGTTAAAAAATATTTTTCCTTTAATAGCTGTTTTGAGCTTTCTTGCATTTTTTATACAACTAATATATTTGGTCTTACCTTTGATATGTGATCTTCAACACAGAAGATCATAAAGGAAGAGAGGGAAAAATAAAGTAAGATGAAATCAGAGAGGGAGACAAACCATAAGAGACTCAACTATAGGAAATAAACTGAGGGTTGCTGAAGGGAAGGTTGGTGGGGGAATGGGGTGACTGTGTGATGGGCATTGAGGAGGGCACTTGATGTAATGAGCACTGGGTGTTACATGTAATTGATGAATCACTAAACTCTACCTCTGAAACATAATGCACTGTATGTTAATTAATTGAATAAAAAAAGGAATAGTAGAAACCAAGGTAGCTGTCATACCTCATATCTCTAGAGCACTCTCTTTTACTGTTGCTCTGACACTAGGAGCTATATCATTTATGTAACCATGTCTATATTCATATCCCTTAAATATTTCCTCACTTTTAGTTATCTAAATATTTTTCTTTCTCATGCTAACATTCTTATTACTGCCATGGCAATTTGGAGTCTATTCTCAATATTTTCTTTCTAAGAATGGGAAACATAAAAAATATCTCAGAAATTAGCAACAAGATATGAGTTATACATTGTTGGCTTTATTATTAAACAATTTTGAAAATATGAACCAATAATTTCATTAGAGAAAGAAATGAAGTATAAAAATTGGATAGAATAATGTAAATTATTTATTATTTACAAATAATATGACTATATACTTGAAGTCTCAACTTAATTTAAAAAGTGCTGGCAATTGCTGATAATAAAAATTTCAGCAGATTTCCTTAATAGTCTAATTTACACACTCAAGAATAAAAATTCAGTATTATAAAATGTTTAATATTATAGTTTTATGATATATTCTAGTATGTGGTAGGGAAAGCACATGATCATCACTCTTTTTATTTTTTGCATGTTTTTATGTCAATTCTCATATCTTTACACCTTAGATTAACTGTAGGATTATAGAATGGAGATTTTGACTGGGATGTTATTAAATTTTCATGACAAATTGAATAACAAGAATTAACCTCCTTGTGCAATTAACTCTCTTATCAAAGTCTCCTATTTTATTCAAGTGTTCTTTTATGTTCCTTCATGGAGAATTTAGTTTTTTTCATATAAATATTATTCATTTCTAAAGTTTATTCAGTAATATCTAGTGTATTTTCTTAAAAAGTACTAGTAGAAGTTTAGAAAATTTTTCATGTTTGCTGACTTGATTTATTAAAAAAATCAACTTCCTAGAGATGTTTTGAATGTAATACTGTCAGATTTTTGAGTAAATATCTTCAAGTAACTATAAATTAAATGCATAGGTGTATGTGGTGGGGGAAGGGACAAATAGCAGGCACAATTAAGTTGGCTAGCACTTCCATAGCAATTTGTAGTAATAGTGGTGATGGTGAACAGTTTTGTTTTATTCCTTATGTTGTTGGGGATATTTCTAGGGTTTTATCATCAGGTTGGTGTTAAATGTATGTTTATGTGTTTGTATATTCATGAGTTCCTGAAGAGGTTAGAAAAGTAGAGTACTATAGGAAAAGGAACCGTAATCAAAAGGATCATAGTGTCTGTTGTGCTAAAGGAATATTAAGAGAGTTGGTGGGACAAAAGAAGACAAACAGGGAAGTGGTAGAAATAAGGTGAGAAGTGGGAAGGGCCTGATCATGTAGCACAGTGAAGCATTTTAAGGACTTAACTTTGATTTCTCCTTTGTCAAAGGGAGCCACTGCAGGACATTAAGCAGAATACTGGCAAAATCAGATTTGTATTTTTAAAAGAATCATTCTGATAGTAGCATCTCTAATTCCATATTTATAAAAATTTACTTTATTCTGCTTCCCATTTTTCTCAAACTCATGATTTGCCTTTTCAAACCACATTGTATAGTGGGTGATATAAAATCAGGCAAAAATGTCATTCAAGCAGTGTATGCTTGGCTTCTATTATTGTCTAAATGAGAATGATTAGAGATTATGATTTTTTTTTCTATTTATTTGCATTAAACTTCAGTGGACACTGAGACTTTGAATGGGATTATATTGAGTTATTTGTACACTTCCTTCTTATCTGCCACCCCAGTGTGTAAGAACACACATTTTAAATAGATTATATGAAGTCTAAAGCCTTTACATGATGCATTAAAACTAAGCCATAAGCTCTAAGTTATGAGGTGTAATACTTAATTTTCTCATTTCTTCACATTTCCATGTTGTTAAATGTTAATCAATTCCTGCTGTTTTGGAGGTCAGAAATTTAAATGTTAGAAATAATACCTGTAAGGAAATACATTTATTGATATTTAAGTTATTGGAAATGAAAGGACAGAGTGAGAAACATTTAACATAGAACTAAATTAAATTTACTTCATATCCCCCAATAAGTGTGCATTTTATGACTGTCATTACTATAAATACCACAAATAAAATGGAATATTTTAGTTATATCATGTTGCTTATTACCTAGCAGGGTTTCACTGTGTGACAGGATTTATTTACTTCTAATTGCTCATTTTACAATACTACACAGTGTTAAGCTGTGTAGCACACATATATTTTCTTTCATTTAGTCACTTATTTAATGATCCATTCATTCAATGATGGTTTATTGAGTGCCTGCTATGTGCCAGATGCTGTATTAGATGTTTTGTATGTAATAGGGAATAAAGATCTCTTTCTTAGTGGTGTTTTCATGTTAGTAGAGGAAAAGAGGTTAAAAAAATGTAGCATTTTGCAAGATGATAAAGGCTATGAAAAATTGTGAGGAAAAAAAGGGCAGAACAAGGGAGACAGTATGGGGAGATGAAGTTCAAGCAGTTGTTGCAGTTTTTGTTCTCCTGAGAGAATCAGGATAGACCTCCTTGAGAATGTGAGATTTGACAGATCTTTGTCAGGAGGAGGAAGTAGGGATCATGCATTTATCCTGAAAGAGTATTTCCTGTGTGGGAAGCAAGCCAGTATGACTGGACAGGATGAAACATAACTGGAAAGTAGAAAAAGATGTGAGTAAGTAACAAGAGGTCAGATCTCACAGAGTTTGAAGGCATTTTAAGGACTTCACCTTTTACTGTGAGATGGATAAGGAGCTATTTTCAGGACACTGAGGAGTGATTTCATCTGAATTAGGCTTTAACGGGATCATTCTGGCTAGTCTGTTGAGAATAGTCTGAGGAGACAAGGGCAGAAAGAAAAGAGTTCAATTAAAAAACTGTTACAGTGATCCGGGAAAAAAATGATGGTGTCTCCAACCTGAGTGGAAACTGGGCATAATAAGAAACATTTAAATTCTGGATGCAATTTTAATTTCGACCCTAAAATTCATGGATTAAGAGAGTATATAAAATGGAAAGAATTGTTTGTTTGTTTGTTTGTTTGTTTATTGCTGTGAGTTGGGGCATTGCACTTGAAATGTCTTTTGGACAGCCAGATAGAGGTAGATTGGGCAGTCTGTATATGGGATTGAGGTTTGGAGAAAAACCTGGCATGGAGATAGAATGATTACGTATTGATGGTTTGCCAGATGACGATACTGAGTGAGTGTTTCCATAGAGTGAATGTAGGTAGAGAAGGCACAGCTAAACTCCTACACATCCCAGAATAAAGGGGTGAATAAAGAGAAGAAGCAGCAATAGAGTCTGTAAAAAAATAATTGACTGGTAAAATAAATTCCATGTGGGGCTAGCTTCATAGACATATAGCCCCTGTAGAACCTAACACTCAAAAGGACCCTGAGCTTCTTCCAATGGTCTTTTCTCACTGCTTGGAAATTTTCAGTACTGTTTTAACAAGGGGACTCATGTTTTCATTTCCCAGTGGGCCTTGCAGATTACTTAGCTGGTCTTGATTCCATGTCATTCGAGTAATACATCAGACACAAGTAAAGGGCCTAACCTAGGTAATGAATTTTGTTTAAGAAAGACTATTTTTTTTCATAAAATTATACATATGCATAGAAAAACAATGAAGTTGTCAAGCTATAGCTCCATTTCTTTCCTTCTTTTATGTGATATTTGCAGATTTATTTAATATCCTTGCCCTCCCTTAATTCCTTAATGCTCACCTGTCTTCCATCATCTCTACTCAGACTTAAAAACCATAGATTTGAGTTATTTGCTAATACATTTTCTTTCTTTTTCCATGTATTTATAACTTAAAATTCTAGCACAGTTTCTGGCACATAAAAATACGTTTTCAATTATTATTTGCGGCCTCAGATTTTCCAAATATTGTAGTAACAACTTAATTGATGAATATGATGGCTTTTTATCATTCCATAATCTTTATCATTTCTGTAGCCATTGATAGGTTTTCTTTTTCCTTTGTCCTAGATTTATCTTACCTTGGATTATTTTGAACTGTATTATGCTTATTCTTTTTTTTCCCAGGGCTTGTTTGACATCCTTTTCCCCTTCTTTCTCTTTGTTTTAAATAGATACATTAATTAGATATAAGTAATTTAGGTCAATAATTAGTCCCCAGGCTGCTCCTTTTCTTTTTGTTTGCTGTTCCTCTCATATATTTCTATAACTATTACCTTCCAATTACAGCTATGCCTCTCTCTCCAGATTCAAAACTAAATGTGATCCTGGCAAAAGGCCATCTCTCTCTCTATGTTATTCAGTTATTTAACCCTGGAAATCTTCCAAATGTCAGCTATTTCTAACTGCTTTATATCTGTTGACTATGATGCTGTCAGCAACCTACCCTCAGAAACTTCCTGAACCCTTACTTGTCATTAAAGGACTGCTCCTTACTTTCCATATTTAGAGTCTTCTTTTTATATTTGCCTTCTTTTCTGTATTCACCGCCATCAGCCTGATTCAGTCTTTTGGCCTGTCTATTTAGATTGCCAAATTCTTCTCAATCCAAGCCAGTAAAAAGTCTGAGTCACATACCCAGAGCGTAACTTCCATTAAATTAATTAATCTTATAAACAATAAAATCTCTAGTCACTCCCTGTTATTCCTGATTCTCAGTATGTGTTAGGATACTCTGACATACTATAACTAGTTGTGAAATAAATCACCAATGGTTAATTACTAATCATAATTAAAGCCTCAAGTTTGTAAATGTTTTGTCTTTTAAAAATTATGTAGACATATGCATGTAATGTCACATTTAATCCTTTGCTTTCTATAAGGCTTCTCTTGAGTAGAAGGGGAAGCAAGAAAGGATTGGAGTCCTTCTTAATAATGAAAACACAAATAAAATTCAAGAATAGCACATAAGCTATAAGTTGTGTTATGTATTTCACAGCTCCAAGTGCTCAGTCATTACCAACATACTATAAATAGGTAGGGTGTTTAGGAATTATTGTTATCTGTAATACTATTTGTCTTATTTCTTGGGGTTTTTTTGTTTTGTTTTGTTTTTAGGTTTCTTTTGTTTTTATTAAAATACATGGAGTGCCTTGTGCAGACAATAATCATTTTATCTGCTCTGACACAGACACACACACACACACACACACACACACACACACAAACCTATTCCATAAGCTCCTACTTTCCTCCTTTCCCAAATCTTTCTGCTCTTAGCCACTTCTTTTTCCTCTATCTTCACATACCAAATGCTTATCTATATTCCAAGGCCCATTTCAATTGATGCCCTTCCATCAGCTTCACAAAATCTTTCATTCTGATTTCTGATACTCTTTGTATTCTTGGGTAGACAGATTACTTGGTCTATCTTACAGTCATCTGTATATTTGTATTAACTACCTGCAAGACAGAGTGTTTCATGTGTATCCATCATGGGTCCCAGAAAAGTCTCTTGAAATGGACCAAAAGAAACTTAAAAACACATATTAGAAAAATCTTGGTTCTTTTTTACATGCAAGAAAAAATATAGCTTTTACCGAGCCATGTGGTGAGATTCCTCACTGGTGTTCCTTACACTACTTTTCCAAAAGAATTAAATACATCTATCATATGAAAGTTAACAATAGGTTCTCTACATTGATGCACTATGACCATAATTATAATGACTATACACATGGTAATTGTTAAAATAGAAAACCAAAAAGCTTTGAGTTTTTAAAAAATGTAAATTCTTTTCAGAATGAAATGGATGTATTTCCTACCTAATTAGGATATACATACAAATTTCCAAGTAAAACAGATTTGAGCTGTATTATGATGCCTACTCTGTGTAATTACATTTTACATGAAACCAACTTAAAAAGAAAAAAGCTTATTGATCATTTAATAATATTGCTTAAAAAATGTCCCAAGTAGTGATATTTTAAGTTCTAGAATACTAAATAATAGAAAATAGGAATTTACTCTTGGATAATAAGTTGAAATTTATGATAGCTATAAATGTAAATCTTTAAATTTTGCTGTTAATGTGTTTTTGACAAAATGAGGACAACCTTCAGATAAGGCACAGTCAGAAGGATATATTTCAATAAGCATGTGTTATTATAGTAGCAGGAAAAATATAGTTTGGAAAGTTATAACAAGAATTACTGATATAAAGATAACATAAAGCAGATGAATAATATAGATGTTTGATATTATGTTTGATAATATTTACTGTTACCTTTTGCATTCTTTTAAACTGGATAGATAGATAAATAGATAGATACACCAATTTACAAAGGAAAATGAAGTCCATCAAATAGGAGTTTAAAGACAATAACATGGTCATATTTAAGTTTGAATTATTGTAAAGTTTCATGATTAGTTGTAGTAACATCACAACTCAAGTAGATTATCCCTGTATTACAAATATAATTTTTATAGATATTTATCTCACCAAATTCTTGCCTGAATATAGCAAAAATGTTAGAATGTATGTCTTGATAACTGTCATTCAAGATTGACTTAATATTGTCCTTAATACATTTGTTTATATGTATTTTGGAGTTAGTAAAATCTACAATGAATATTCTGATTCTGATATATTTATTATAAAAATTACAATAAATTTACCTTTTTAAAATTATAGAGTTGAAAAGAAACATTTATATGTGTACATTATTTCAGAATAAATTGAGATATTACTTCTGTTACGCCATCATTTATGAGAAATAATATAGTTATTTTATACCTTATAACTACTATATATATTCTACTCTGAGGTTCATGCTTTATAGTTTTTTTTTTCCTTAAGGATAGATTTTGAATGGAAAGATATTATAAGTCACACATATTGTATATACTGAATCAAGGCAGAAACTTTAAGGATTATACAAGGAGTATATGACAAGTCAAACATAGAATTTCTTGCTTACTAAGAGGGAGCTGAATGTAATGTCAAATGTTTGCAATAGTTTCAGTTTGGGAAAATTGCCAGTTTTGGAATTTTGGATTTTTCAATGTCCTATTGTTTTTATACTTATAAAGAGTATCCCCCAGCTAATTAACATTAATTAATTAACATTAATAATGTTGGAGCGCCTGGGTGGCTCAAGGGATTAAGCTGCTGCCTTTGGCTCAGGTCTTGAGCCAAAGACCTGGGGGTCCTGGGATCGAGTCCTGCATCGGTCTCTCTGCTCAGCAGGGAGCCTGCTTCCCTCTCTCTCTCTCTCTCTCTGCCTGCCTCTCTGTCTACTTGTGATCTCTTTCTGTCAAATAAATAAATAAAATCTTTAAAAAAAACATTAATAATGTCAAAATTTACTAACATTAGTTTTGTCATGATGAATGAAAGAATTATATACATATATTTATAAATTTTGTATTCATTATAAACATATAATGTATTTTTTTCCCCAGGGATACAGGTCTGTGAATCACCAGGTTTACACACTTCATAGCACTCACCATAGCACATACCCTCCCCAATGTCCATATCCCCACCCCTGTCTCGCCACCCCCCTCCCCACAGCAACCCTCAGTTTGTTTTGTGAGATTAAGAGTCACTTATGGTTTGTCTTCCTCCCAATCCCATCTTGTTTCATTTATTCTTCTCCTAACCCCTTAACCCCCCATGTTGCATCTCCACTTCCTCTGATCAGGGAGATCATATGATAGTTGTCTTTCTCTGATAGACTTATTTCGCTAAACATGATACCCTCTGGTTCGATCCATGTCATTGCAAACGGCAAGATTTCATTTCTTCTGATGGCTGCATAGTATTCCATTATGTATATATACCACATCATCTTTATACATTCATCTGTTGATGGACATCTAGGTTCTTTCCATAGTTTGGCTATTGTAGACATTGCTGCTATAAACATGTGCACATGCCTTTTTGGATCACTACGCTTGTATCTTTAGGGTAAATACCCAGTAGTGCAATTGCTGGGTTGAAGGGTAGCTCTATTTTCAACATTTTGAGGAACCTCCATGCTGTTTTCTAGAGTGGTTGCACCAGCTTGCATTCCCACCAACAGTGTAGGAGGGTTCCCCTTTCTCAGCATCTTCGCCAGCATCTGCCATTTCCTGACTTGTTGATCTTAGCCATTCTGACTGGTGTGAGTTAATATCTCATTGTGGTTTTGATTTGTATTTCCCTGATGTTGAGTGATGTGGAACACTTTTTCATGTGACTGTTGGCCATCTGGATGTTTCTTTGCAGAAATGTCTGTTCATGTCTTCTGCCCATTTCTTGATTGGATTATTTGTTCTTTGGGTGTTGAGTTTGCTAAGTTCTTTATAGATTTTGGACACTAGTCCTTTATCTGATACGCCATTTGCAAATATCTTCTCCCATTCTGTCAGTTGTCTTTTGGTTTTGTTAACTGTTTCCTTTGCTGTGCAAAAGCTTTTGATCTTGATAAAATCCCATTAGTTCATTTTTGCCCTTGCTTCCCTTGCCTTTGGTGA
>NC_081568.1:54433386-54451889 GCF_022355385.1 Mustela nigripes
GATCATTTGTTCTTTGGGTGTTGAGTTTGCTAAGTTCTTTATAGATTTTGGACACTAGTCCTTTATCTGATACGCCATTTGCAAATATCTTCTCCCATTCTGTCAGTTGTCTTTTGGTTTTGTTAACTGTTTCCTTTGCTGTGCAAAAGCTTTTGATCTTGATAAAATCCCATTAGTTCATTTTTGCCCTTGCTTCCCTTGCCTTTGGTGATGTTCCTAGGAAGATGTTGCTGCAGCTGAGGTCGAAGAAGTTGCTGCCTGTGTTCTCCTCAAGGATTTTGATGGATTCCTTTCTCACATTGAGGTCCTTCATCCATTTTGAGTCTACTTTTGTGTGTGGTGTAAGGAAATGGTCCAATTTCATTTTTCTGCATGTGGCTGTTCAGTTTCCCCAACACCATTTATTGAAGAGGCTGTCTTTTTTCCATTGGACATTCTTTCCTGCTTTGTCAAGGATTATTGGACCACAGAGTTGAAAATCTATTTCTGGGCTCTCTATTCTATTCTACTGATCTATGTGTTTGTTTTGGTGCCAGTACCATGCTGTCTTGATGATGACAGCTTTGTAATAGAGCTTGAAGTCTGGAATTGTGATGCCACAGACTTTGGCTTTCTTTTTCAATATTCCCTTGACTATTCGAGGTCTTTTCTGGTTCCATATAAATTTTAGGATTATTTGTTCCATTTCTTTGAAAAAAATCGATGGGATTTTGATAGGTATTGCATTAAATGTGTAGATTGCTTTAGGTAGCATAGACATTTTCACAATATTTATTCTTCCAATCCAGGAGCATGGAACATTTTTCTATTTCTTTGTGTCTTCCTCAATGTCTTTCATGGGTATGTTACAGTTCTCTGAGTATAGATTCTTTGCCTCTTTGGTTAGGTTTATTCCTAGGTATCTTGGGGTTTAGGGTGCAATTGTAAATGGGATTAACTCCTTAATTTCTCTTTCTTCTGTCTTGTTGTTGATGTAGAGAAATGCAACTGATTTCTGTGCATTGATTTTATATCCTGACACTTTACTGAATTCCTGTACAAGTTCTAGCAGTTTTGGAGTGGAGTCTTTTGGGTTTTCCACATATAGTATCATATCATCTGCGAAGAGTGGTAGTTTGATTTCTTCTTTGCCGATTTGGATGCCTTTGATTTCCTTTGTTGTCTGATTGCTGAGGCTAGGACTTCTAGTACTATGTTGAATAGCAGTGGTGATAATGGACATCCCTGCCGTGTTCCTGACCTTAGTGGAAAAGCTTTCAGTTTTTCTACATTGAGAATGATATTTGCAGTGGGTTTTTCATAGATGGCTTTGATAATATTGAGGTATGTGCCCTCTATCCCTATACTTTGAAGAGTTTTGATCAGGAAGGGATGCTGTACTTTGTCAAATGCTTTTTCAGCATCTATTGAGAGTATCATGATTCTTGTTCTTTCTTTTATTAATGTGTTGTATCACATTGATTGATTTGTGGATGTTGAACCAACCTTTCAGCCCTGGAATAAATCCCACTTGGTCGTGGTGAATAATCCTTTTAATGTATTGAATCCTATTGGCTAGTATTTTGGTGAGAATTTTCACATCTGTGTTCATCAAGGATATTGGTCTGTAATTCTCCTTTTTGTTGGGATCCTTGTCTGGTTTTGGGATCAAGGTGATGCTGGCCTCATAAAATGAGTTTGGAAGTTATCCTTCCATTTCTATTTTTTTGGAACAGTTACAGGAGAATAGGAATTAGTTCTTCTTTAAATGTTTGGTAGAATTTCCCCGGGTAGCCATCTGGCCCTGGGCGTTTGTTTGTTGGGAGATTTTTGATGACTGTTTCAATCTCCTACTGGTTATGGGTCTGTTCAGGTTTTCTATTTCTTCCTGGTTCAGTTGTGGTAGTTTATATGTCTCTAGAAATGCATCCATTTCTTCCAGATTGTCAAATTTGTTTGCGTAGAGTTGCTCATAGTATGTTCTTATAATTGTTTGTATTTCTTTGGTGTTGTTGTGATCTCTCCTCTTTCATTCATGATTTTATTTATTTGGATCCTTTCTCTTTTCTTCTTGATAAGTCTGGCCAGGGGTTGATCAATCTTCTTAATTCTTTCAAAGAACTAGCTCCTAGTTTCGTTGATTTGCTCTGTTGTTTTTTTAGTTTCTATTTCATTGATTTCTTCTCTGATCTTTATGATTTCTCTTCTCCTGCTAGGTTTAGGGTTTCTTTCTTGTTCTTTCTCCAGCTCCCTTAGGTGTAGGGTTAGGTTGTGTGCTTGAGACCTTTCTTGTTTCTTGAGAAAGGCTTGTAACTGCTATATATTTTCCTTTCAGGACTGCCTTTGCTGTGTCCCACAGATTTTGAACCATTGTGTTTTCATTATCAATTTTCCATGAATTTTTTCAATTCTTCTTTAATTTCCTGGTTGACCCCTTCATTCTTTAGAAGGATGCTGTTTAGTCTCCATGTATTTGGGTTCTTTCCAAATATCCTCTTGTGATTGAGTTCTAGCTTCAGAGCATTGTGGTCTGAAAATATGCAGGGAATGATCCCAATCTTATGATACCAGTTGAGACCTGATTTAGGACCCAGGATGTGATGTATTCTGGAGAATGTTCCATGTGCACTAGAGAAGAATGTGTATTCTGTTGCTTTGGGATGAACTGTTCTGAATATATCTGTGATGTCCATCTGGTCCAGTGTGTCATTTAAGGCCTTTATTTGCTTGTTGATCTTTTGCTTGGATGATCTGTCCATTTCAGTGAGGGGAGTGTTAAAGTCCGCTACTATTATTGTATTATTGTTGATGTGTTTCTTTGAATTTGTTATTAATTGGTTTATATAGTTGGCTGTTCCCACATTAGGGGTATAGATATTTAAAATTGTTGGATCTTCTTGTCGGACAGATCCTTTGAGTATGATATAGTGTCCTTTCTCATTCCTTATTTTAGTCTTTGGCTTAAAATCTAATTGGTCTGATATAAGGATTGCCACCCCTGCTTTTTTCTGATGTCCATTAGCATGGTAAATTGTTTTCCACCCCCTCACTTTAAATCTGGACATGTCTTCGGGTCTAAAATGAGTTTCTTTTGGGCAACATATAGATGGGTTTTTTTTTTTTTTTTTATCCATTCTGATACCCTGTGTCTTTTGATTGGGGCATTTAGCCTATTAACGTTCAGAGTAACTACTGAGAGATATGAATTTAGTGCCATTGTATTGCCTGTAAGGTGACTGTTACTGTATATTGTCTCTGTTCCCTTCTGATCTACTACTTTTAGGGTCTCTCTTTGCTTAGAGGACCCCTTTCAATATTTCCTATAGAGCTAGTTTGGTGTTTGCAAATTCTTTCAGTTTTTGTTTGTCCTGGAAGCTTTTTATCTCTCCTTCTACTTTCAGTGATAGCCTAGATGGATGTAGTATTCCTGGCTGCATGTTTTTCTTGTTTAGTGTTCTGAATATATCATGCCAGTTCTTTCTGGCCTGTCAGGTCTCTGTGGATAAGTCTGCTGCCAATCTAATATTTTTACCATTGTATGTTACAGACTTCTTTTCCCTGGCTGCTTTCAGGATTTTCTCTTTGTCACTAAGACTTGTAAATTTTACTATTAGGTGACGTGGTGTGGACCTATTCTTCTTGTTTTTGTGGGGGGTTCTATGCACCTCATGGATTTTGATGCTTGTTACCATTGCCATATTAGGGAAAATTTCTCCAATAATTCTCTCCAATATACCTTCTGCTCCCTTTTTCTTTCTTCTTCTTCTGGAATCCCAATTATTCTAATGTTGTTTCATATTGTGGTGTCACTTATGTCTCAAATTCTCCCCTCGTGGTCCAGTAGCTGTTTGTCCTTCTTTTGTTCAGCTTCTTTATTCTCTGTCATTTGGTCTTCTATATTGTTAATTCTTTCTTCTGCCTCATTTATCCTAGCAGTGAGAGCCTCCATTTTTTATTGCACCTCATTAATAGCTTTTCTTATTTCAACTTGGTTAGATTTTAGTTCTTTTATTTCACCAGAAAGGGCTTTTATATCTCCCATGAGGGTTTCACTAATATCTTCCAAGCCTTTTTTGAGCCCAGCTAGAACCTTGAAAATTGTCATTCTGAACTCTAGATCTGACATATTACCAATGTCTGTATTGATTAGGTCCCTAGCCTTCGGTACTGCCTCTTGTTCTTTTTTTTGTGTTGAATTTTTCCGTCTTGTCATTTTGTCCAGATAAGAGTATATGAAGGAGCATGTAAAGTACTAAACGTGTGGCAAAGATCCCAGGAAAATATGCTTCATCCAAATCAGAGGGGACCCCAAATTGTGGGGGGGAGAAAGAGGATACAAAGAAGTTCAGGGAAAAAAAAGAAACAATAAAAAATAGAAAAGGAATAAAGAAAAAATATAAAAATGAAGAAAAATATATATGTTAGATAAACTAGTTAAAAAATGTTAAAAAAGAATAAAAGTTAAAAAAAATTTAGCAGAAGAAGGAAAAACATTGAAAAAAAATTAAATTAACTGAAAGACTAAAGAATCATGGGGAGAAAGCCATGAGTTCCATGCTTTGCTTTCTCCTCCTCTGGAATTCTGCTGCTCTCCTTGGCATTGAACCTGCACTGCTTGCTAGGTGAACTTGGTGCTGGCTGGATTTCTTGTTGATCTTCTGGGGGAAGGTCCTGTTGTAGTGAGTCTCAAGTGTCTTTGCCCCAGGCGGAGTTGCACCGCTCTTACCAGGGGCCAGGCTGAGTAATCTGCTCGGGTTTGCTTTCAGGAGCTTTTGTTTCCTGAATGCTTTCCATAGAGTTCTGGAGGACGGGAATGAAAATTGCAGCCTCCCAGTCTCTGGCCTGGAGGAGCCGAGAGCTCGGGGCCCCACTCCTCAGTGTGCCCTCAGAGAATAGCACCCAATCACTCCTGTCTCCCTGGCCTCTGGCAGCACTCTGAGCTCACCGAGCCTGTGACCGTTTCAAGGTAACCCCAAGCTGACAGCTCAATCTTTGGCTCTGTCCCTGTAGCTGGCTTCCCCATTCTAATACCTGCAAGCTCTGCGACACTCAGACACCACTGATCCTTCTGTGACCCTGCGGGACCTGAGGTCACGCTGACCACGCGTGGGCTTCACCCTGGTTTAGCCTCTGGAGCGATGTCCATCAGTGGATCAAACTATTAGAAGTCCTGATTTTGTGCTCCGTTGCTCCACTGCTTGCCGGGAGCCGGCCCCTCCACCCGCGGTCTATCTTCCCATGGCTTTGGATTCACTTCTCCACCAATCCTACATTTCAGAAAGTGGTTGATTTTTTGTTTTTAGAATTGTTGTTCTTCTCTTTGATCTCCCAGTGGGTTTGTAGGTGTTTGCAATCTTTAGATAAGCTATCTAGCTGATCTCCTGCTACCTGATGTAGTCTCAGCATGCTACTTCTCTGACATCTTGATTCCTCTCCCTGAAGGAATTGTATTTATCTGAAAAAAATGTGAAAATGAAACACTTTTTTTTTTAATTATTTTTGAGAGATAGTGCATGTGGCTATGGGAGTGGCAGAAGACGGAGAGATAATTTTTTTTTTTAAGATTTGTATTTATTTGAGAGGGGGATAAAGAGAGAGAACAGTGACCATGAGAAGTGGGAGAGGCAGAGAGACAAGAAGATTCCTCACTTAGCAAGAAGCCCGATGCAGGGCTTGATCCCAAGACCTTGAGATCATGACCTTAGCCAAAGTCAGACACCTAACTGACTGAGCCACCCAGGCACCCCAAATATAGAGAATCTTTAATAGTCTCCATGCTTAGCACAGAATCTGAAGTATGGCTTGATCTCAGGACAGTAAGATGATGACCTGAACTGAAAGCAAGAAGAGTGAAATGCTTAACCAACTGAGCTACCCAGGAAGCTCTCAAATTAAATGCTATTGAATTTATATAAAGAAATTTAATCCCTGTATATGTTTTAGCAAACACACTATATAAGGATTATGAGAGTTATTAAATAAAACTAAAGGTGAAAGGTACAAAAAAAATGTAAATGCACCAGCAATTTGCTATCAGTGGTGCAAAGGATGTGGAAATAGTCTACCCCAGCAAAAGATTGTTTAGAATTTCTGGGACATGATGGTAATTTATTTTTAGTCAGTGTTACTACCCTTTTAAATTCCTTCTTTATTATTTGCCCCCAAGGTGGATGGCTTTCATTATACTACCTTTACCCTTGATATGCCATTATGTGTCACTTTTTTTTTTAACAGCTTATTTTATAACAATATTTTATTAAGGTATAATTACACAAATCTTAAATATATAGCTTGGGGAAGGTTCACAAATGTGTACAGCTATGTAACGGTCAGCCAGATCAAGATACAAAATATTTAACTACCCACTGTCCCAAATTCCCTCATGTCCCTTTTTCCAGTTTGAAACCCCTTCCCTCAACCAGAGCAATCACTGTTCTGAGATGTATCACTGCAGCCTTGTTTGGCCTATAATTGGCCTTCATATGAATAATTACACAGAATGTTGTATCTAGTTCATTTTGCTCAATGTGATGTTTTTGAGAATCATGTAGGTTATGGCATGTATCAGTAGTCCATTTGTTTTCATAAGTAGTATTCCACTGTCTGACTGTATTGCAGTTTGTCTATCCATTTAACAAAATGAAATGGAAGAAAATGTCAACTATTCTTTTAAATGAATACTTTGTGTATTTTTCATATAATGAACTTAATGATAGTAATGATTATCATACTAGTTTCCTGCTGTAGAATCTTTGTTATATGTGATCTCATTTAATTTTAACATCTGCTTGATGAGGTGGGTATTGTGATTCCCATTTAAATGCGATGAAGGGAGGTTATGTAATTTTCCAAAACCACACAGACAGTAAGTGGTGAACCTGTGATTCAGCTCAGAAGTCTGTGCTTTTAACCATCATGCTAGCATGTCTCATTAGATACCTGATATGGAAAAAAGCTTGACAAAGAAATTGCTGCTGTGAAAGATAAAATGATCAAGTAACCTTCAATGAAATACTGATCCACCTATGCTTTCTAATTTAACATAATTAGTATTAATTGCTTCTAATTAATTGGTAATTATTATTAATTTTATTTAATCTGCATAACAACCCTGTAAGGTGGATATTCTTTTTACAGTGAGGAGATAGCATCTACAGAAGTTTAAAACAAGTGAATGGGGGAGTAGACGTTTAAGTTTAGGTTCTCCATGACTGATGTTCTGAATTGGTTAATTGGAGGCTAAAAAATAAAATCATAAGAAGAAAGAGAATAAAACCCCTATAATATTCTTGATTTAATAAACAATCAATTTTAGATTTACAATATAGAGTTTAACATTAATTAACTCTTAAATGATCTAAATTATTAAGGTTAAGTCAGGATAGCAAATACTACATTCAGGAAGAATGTACTGACACATAAGAAGATGTTAAGGAATAAAAAAATCACATTTGATATCACTTAGGAAAAATAAACTTTAAAATATAAGTTTCACAGGCAATAGTATAGTGTTCAATTGTCTGATACCATAAATTTCTTTAAATAATGCTGATGCCATGTTGTAACAAAAAGTAATAATTACAAAAAGGAAATTTTACAACATAAAATTTTCTTTAGTTGAGGAAAAGAAAATTCTTACACAGACACACACATATGCACACAGGCAGACCCACAAATAATAAGTTTTTGTAATGGCCATCTTCCCATTGGAAAAGACATCATTTTAATTTCTCCTTTTCAATATCATCTATTTATTTTAAAATTCAGAATCTCTCTCATATCATTGTGGAAGTAAATGAAAAAATGGATCCATTTTAGTCTGTCATTTTGCTTATATTTACTGAACACCCATGATGTTAATAGTTACTTGTTATCATTTGAAGAAACATTTAATGGTGTAAAATGTCACAATTTGCAAGAAATTGGAATCCAAGAAGAATTGAAAGGGTCCCCACTTCCCCATTTTTTTAAATAGTAATTTTGATTCTCCAAGTGAGAAAATCTGGTTGTATGTGATCTAAATTTTATATTTTTAATTCTGCATTCTGAGAGTAAAACTCTTTGCATAGTAATGTGAGGAGCAGAAATGATAAAATTTTGATGAGAAGAAATGCTGTGGACAAGGGTGCAAGGCCAAGAGTAATTATATGATCCATAGTCTTACAATTGTTATTTCAATCTTTATGTGATGATGAAGTGAACTGTTAAGGATTTCACTTTCAATTGCAAAATAAAGTGTCCCTTAATCATATCTCTAGGAGAAGTAGCACAAAATCAATGTAAACTAAATGGAGGAAGGTATTTCAAAATTTTGTTGACCAGTTCTAAAGGTTCAAATACATACTGACAGAACTCTTGGGTAAAACTTTCCAAGGGTTTGGAGCTAGGGAATTATTACTTTATTATGTAGTCAGGTAGTACAGCTTAGTGGTTAATAATATAAATGTATTATTCAAATCATGGCCTTACTCATTGGTGTGTGATCTTGTGCAATTTAACCCTTCTTTTTCTCAGTTTCATCATAAAATGGGGATAATAACATTTTATATCTTATGGAATTATTAAAAGTTTAAATGATTTAATATTTATTAATATGTCTAAGAAACTGTCTAACACTCCTGAGCTCAGTGCATGTGTACAGACACAGGCACAAACACAGGGTGTTTTTATGCATTGGGCATTTTTACAAATTAATCCACTTATGAATCCCTGAAGTACTAACTTTATATAATAATAAGGTTGAATAATTTTCAGAAAGTGTTTATTCATTTTATAAGTGAGCCTAAATCACAGATAAACTTGTTTCCTAGGGTTTATACATTTATTTAAGCTGAGACTAAACCCCAGTTTGCTTCTCTGCAAAAAGTATTTATTTTTCACTAATGTAGTGATTTTCAAATTATCTTCACAAAATACAGATAAAATGATAGGCACTTTATATTCTAATGATAAATGAGACACCCCTCCAGTTGTCCATGCATTTGGTACCCCAAAATTTCACTAAATGTTCATTAAACTTCACTAATATTTTTCTAGTAATGTCTACCAGCACTTTTGTTTTCTCTCTTTTCTTTGATCAAATCAATGGCTAATTTCTCCATCTCATGGGAAAATGGTATGAAGATCCAAATTTAGAGCCCATCCTCCCTCAAAACCCATAGGTTTTTTATGACTAAAATACCCCTATTTAGAAACGAGCAGCTATATGTATTCTCCAGGTTATGTATTATAAATTCTAAAACATATAGAGGGAAATAAAAGCAAAAATAACTCAAAACTCTTCCACGACTTGTAACTACATTTTTGAGTGATGATGTCTCACTAAGACAGCCAGATGTAAAATAAGATCTAGGTTACAGAATTTAGTGGATCTAGTGGTCTTCTGGGTATTTGGTGGGTTCCTTTCCTATCACTATCATTAGTATGGGATTTTTTTTTTTTTAATTAGTACAACCATGCATCTGCTCTAGTTTATATGATGAAAGGAATTAATTTAAAAATTTCAGTACTGGGACACCTGGGTGGCTCAGTTGGTTAAGCAGCTGCCTTCAGCTCAGTTCATGATCCTAGCACCCTGGGATCGAGTCCCATATTAGGCTCCTTGCTCGGCAGGGAGCCTGCTTCTCCCTCTACCTCTGCCTGCCTCTCTGTCTGCCTGTGCTCACTCGCTCTCTCTCCCTCTATCTCTGACAAATAAATAAATAAAATCTTAAAAAAATTCAGTACTTTATAGATTAATAATAACAGATTATTTGCCATTCCTTTCTATCTCTGAATATTCAGGTAGACACTGAGGTTAACAGCATATCACAAGAGCTCTGTTGAGAACTGTTTTGTTACATTGCCTAAGATAGTGATCTAATGACTAGCACTTTTGACTTCTAAAGAGAGGTACATAGGTTCACTTTTCATTTTTTTTCTTTTTCTCTTTCTTTCTTTCTTTCTTTTCTTCTTCTTTCTTCTTTCTTCTTTCTTCTTTCTTCTTCTTCTTCTTCTTCTTCTTCCTTTTTTAAACTTTGGCTTGTTTTCCAATCTAGCTGTGGCTTTAATTTCACTTCATGTATGACTTTGATATCTTTTTTAAAATTTAAATAAGAGCCAAAAGGCCTCTAATTCTAGGATTAAAGGAGCCACATCGCAACAGTAAAGGTGAAGAGAAAAAAATAAAAAGTGATTGATATGAAATAGAAAGGAATTTGACAAGGGAAGTTACAAATCTTTTTTGTTTCCTATGTTACAAATTTGAACAAATTGAAGATTAAAAATCTTCTGTGCAATTTGCCTAAAGTCCCAATTCATCCTCAGATTTTTTTAACACAACCAATTTAAACACTTTCTATTATCTCCTAGGATCAAAAGAATCAATCAACATCTTCTACAGTCTTATGGGTCCTCAATCATGCTTGCCCAAGGCAATGAAAATCAAATCAAAGCTGCCTCTATGAGTAGGGGGTTATAACTCAATATAACAGAAAATACTTTGGTAGTAAAAAAAAAAACCTTGCATAAAATGAAATGTAATTCATACTCGTTGAAAACTATCTCCTTTCAGAGATTATATGGAAATTTTCTCAATCTGTTCTTCTTCCTTTAAAATGAGTTTTAAAATGTCAACCTGTTATTCTTTCTTAGGCAGAAGATTAATTTTGTAATCAATCCAAATCCTGTGTTCCTAATTTTATAGACTTCTCTTCATTTTGGTAACTTTAGATTATGACATTCAATTTAGATTTTTTTGAGGAATCAACATTCGTTTTGAAAACAATATCTATCATATATAAATATGCAAACCTGCATATTGGTCAGTATGGTTATGTGTGTGTGTGTGTGTGTGTGTGTGATAGATACCCAGTGTATTTGGTTAAGTAATAGCATTGGTCAAAAGGTAGCAATAGAAAAGACAAACTCGGGACAGTCTTTCAATCTGTATTTTAAACGTTAACTAGCTTGATTACAGTAAAGGAAAGTTCTCTAAAATGGTTTTCTGGGTGTTTCATTGCATATAGATCCGAACTTGCTGTTTTATTTTTATTATCTCTACTTTTATCTGCTATATATAAAATGTGTATTAGAAAAAATTCAATAGGAAAATTTGAGATTTTGAATTTTTCTACCTTTGTGAAATGTGTAAGGACTCCTATATTTATAGTTCCTTTAGATGAGAAAAAGTCTTTCCCTCGCCCACCATCAATTCTGTTTTCATCAGTTAGTTTTCTATGATTTTAAGACTTATGTACTAAAATCTCATTGCTCTTAAGATTCATTACTTATTTGGGGTTCCTGGGTGGGTGGTTCAGTTGATTAAGAATCCACCTCTTGATTTTGGTTCAAGTCATGATTTCAGGGTCATGGGATTGAGCCCTTCATCAAGCTCTAGCTCAGAGGGGAGTCTGCTTGAGATTTCCTCTCTCTCCCTCTACATATCCCCTGCTCTGCTCATGCACACTCTCTCTCTAAAATAAATAAACAAATAAATAAATCTTCAAAAAAGATTTGTTACTTATACTACTACTTATTATTACTTGATGCTGCAAATAGGACAAGTAAAATACTTAGATCACTTTAATATAATATTAATTCAAATTATGATAGTGAAAATTACATTTGTAACCATGTCTACAAAGTAGAATCGGGGTAGGATGCTCCCTACATTGTTTCCATACTTTGGGGATAAAAAGAAGCATACTGTAGTCACATGTATCCATATTATATGCACATCTACTTATGTTCCACTCAAAATAAATTCTCTTTTTTTGTGTGGGAATGCTACAATGGATAAAGCATGAAATTTTCATTTTTTTAAAGAGTCCTAGTGTCAACCATATCATCTGCAATCTTGATATGACTAAAAAGATCAAATTTATATTTATTTATATTGTTTATACACACCTTTAGAACTAACTTATAATACTGAAACTGGTAAGTTTTTGAGAAATAGAGTGTGAGACCGAGATAGATCGTGAGCAGGGAACAGAGGGAGAGGGTGAAGCAGACTCCCCACTGATTAGGGAGCCCCATGTGGACTGAATCCCAGGACCCTGGATCATGACCTGAGCCAAAGGCGGATGCTTAACTGACTAAGCCACTCAGGTGCCCAAGAAAGCCTACCTTATTGGCTCACATCTATTAGTAATGTCCTGCATGTTTTGACTTTTTTATTTCTCATTTTTAAAAATACTTTATTTATTTGAGAGAGAAAATGAGTGCACAAGCAAGTAGAGGGGCAGAGGGAGAAACAGACTCCCCCCCCGAGAGATCATGACGTTGGGCTTGATCCCAGGACCCTGAAATCATGACCTGAGCTGAAAGCAGATGCTTAACCAACTGAGCTACCCAGACACCCCTATTAGGATGTTTTCGAATGGGATTTGTGAATCTTTTTCCAAAGGCTATATATTTCCTAAATTATATTTTAAATTGTTTCAGGTGTAAGTAGGTGGTGAGGAAGAAAATGAGACAAATAGTTTTGAAAAGGACAATATTGGATCTGAATATATAGATTTTAGATTATAATTGCTATTCTAGATTCCGTCTTGAACACTAGGAGGTATAAAAGAAAAATGTTGGGCTTCTCGATGGATTAGCTAGTTAAGCATCTGCCTTTGACTCAGGTTATGATCCAGGGATCCTGCTCAGCAGGGACCCTACTTCTTCTTCTTCTTCTTTTTTTAATTTTTTAATAAACATATAATGTAGCATAGACATTTTCACAATATTTATTCTTCCAATCCATGAGCATGGAACATTTTTCCATTTCTTTGTTTCTTCCTCAATTTCTTTCATGAGTACTTTATAGTTTTCTGAATATAGATTCTTAGCCTCTTTGGTTAGGTTTATTCCTAGGTATCTTGGGGTTTTGGGTGCAATTGTAAATGGGATGGACTCCTTAATTTCTCTTTCTTCTGTCTTGTTGTTGGTGTAGAGAAATGCAACTGATTTCTGTGCATTGATTTTATATCCTGACACTTTACTGAATTCCTGTACAAGTTCTAGCAGTTTTGGAGTGGAGTCTTTTGGGTTTTCCACATATAGTATCATATCATCTGCGAAGAGTGGTAGTTTGATTTCTTCTTTGCCGATTTGGATGCCTTTGATTTCCTTTGTTGTCTGATTGCTGAGGCTAGGACTTCTAGTACTATGTTGAATAGCAGTGGTGATAATGGACATCCCTGCCGTGTTCCTGACCTTAGCAGAAAAGCTTTCAGTTTTTCTCCATCGAGAATGATATTTGCAGTGGGTTTTTCATAGATGGCTTTGATAATATTGAGGTATGTGCCCTCTATCCCTATACTTTGAAGAGTTTTGATCAGGAAGGGATGCTATACTTTGTCAAATGTGTATTCAGCATCTATTGAGAGTATCATATGGTTCTTGTTCTTTCTTTTATTGATGTGTTGTATCACATTGACTGATTTGTGGATGTTGAACCAACCATGCAGCCCTGGAATAAATCCCACTTGGTCGTGGTGAATAATCCTTTTAATGTACTGTTGAATCCTATTGGCTAGTATTTTGGTGAGAATTTTCGCATCTGTGTTCATCAAGGATATTGGTCTATAGCTCTCTTTTTTGATGGAATTCTTGTCTGGTTTTGGGATCAAGGTGATGGTGATGCTGGCCTTATAAAATGAGTTTGGAAGTTTTCCTTCCGTTTCTATTTTTTTGGAACAGAATAGAGAGCCCAGAAATAGACCCTCAACTCTATGGTCAACTAATCTTCGACAAAGCAGGAAAGAATGTCCAATGGAAAAAAGACAGCCTCTTCAATAAATGGTGTTGGGAAAATTGGACAGCCACATGCAGAAAAATGAAATTGGACCATTTCCTTACACCACACACGAAAATAGACTCAAAATGGATGAAGGACCTCAATGTGAGAAAGGAATCCATCAAAATCCTTGAGCAGAACACAGGCAGCAACCTCTTCGACCTCAGCTGCAGCAACATCTTCCTAGGAATATCGCCAAAAGCAAGGGAAGCAAGGGCAAAAATGAACTATTGGGATTTCATCAAGACCAAAAGCTTTTGCACAGCAAAGGAAACAACAAAACCAAAAGACAACTGACAAAATGGGAGAAGATATTTGCAAACGACATATCAGATAAAGGACTAGTGTCCAAAATCTATAAAGAACTTAGCAAACTCAACACGCAAAGAACAAATAATCCAATCAAGAAATGGGCAGAGGACATGAACAGACATTTCTGCAAAGGAGACATCCAGATGGCCAACAGACACATGAAAAAGTGCTCCATATCACTCGGCATCAGGGAAGTATAAATCAAAACCACAATGAGATATCACCTCACACCAGTCAGAATAGCTAAAATCAACAAGTCAGGAAATGACAGATGCTGGTGAGGATGCGGAGAAAGGGGAACCCTCCTACACTGTTGGTGGGAATGCAAGCTGCTGCAAACACTCTAGAAAACAGCATGAAGGTTCCTCAAAATGTTGAAAATAGAACTGCCCTATGACCCAGCAATTGCACTACTGGGTATTTACCCTAAAGATACAAACGTAGTGATCCAAAGGGGCACGTGCACCCGAATGTTGATAGCAGCAATGTCCACAATAGCCAAACTATGGATAGAACCTAGATGTCCATCAACAGATGAATGGATCAAGAAGATGTGGTATATATACACAATGGAATACTATGCAGCTATCAAACAAAATGAAATCTTGCCATTTGCGACAACATGGATGGAACTAGAGCGTATCATGCTTAGTGAAATAAGTCAAGTGGAGAAAGACAACTATCATATGATCTCCCTCATATGAGGAAGTGGTGGTGCAACATGGGGGCTTAAGTGGGTACGAGAAGAATAAATGAAACAAGATGGGATTGGGAGGGAGACAAACCATAAGTGACTCTTAATCTCACAAAACAAACTGAGGGTTGCTGGGGGGAGGGGGGTTGGGTGAAGGGGGGCGGGTTTATGGACATTGGGGGGGTGTGCTTTGGTGAGTGCTGTGGGGTGTGTTGAACTGGCGATTCACAGACCTGTACCCCTGGGGATAAAAATATATGTTTATAAAAAATAAAAAAATTTTAAAAAATAAACATATAATGTATTTTTAGCCCCAGGGGTACAAGCCTGTGAATCGCCAGGTTTACACACTTTACAGCCCTCACCACAGCATATAACCTCCCCAGTGAGGGACCCTACTTCTTCTCCCTCTGCAACTCATCTTGCTCATGCTCTCTTGTTCTCTCTCTATATATATATCAAATAAACAAATAAAATCTTAAAATGTGTTTTCATTGAAGTAGAAATAAAAATTGCTTGAATGTGATTCATGAAACATTATCAAAGTTGTGATCTTATGACTTAAGATTTAAGTACTACCTGTTTATATCACGGGAGATCTATGCTTTTCCTTTATAGACTTCACTTCTAGATTTGGATTTGTATTTCAATATTTAGATAACAAAATAATTGTCAAATTAAATTAAATTTAGGGGCTTCTGGGGGCTCAGTTGGTTAAGCAACTGCCTTTGGCTCAGGTCATGATCTTTTCAGGTCCTGGGATCGAGCCCCATGTCAAGCTCCTTGCTTAGTTGGGAGCCTGCTTCTCCCTCTCCTTCTGCCTGCTTCTCCACCTGCTTGTGCTCTGTGTCAAATAAAATTTTTAAAAAATTAAATTTAATCTGAATAATATAGAAGCAATGTTGCCAAATTTCACTTAGTATAATTCTGGAATGACAAGAGGCCTTAGGCACTTTAAAGGTTTTGTCAGTTTTATACAGTTAGGTTAGTTAAGCTTCAAACTGGAAACTTGATTATAGTTTGTGTTTCTTTTCCTAGCATAGTAAGACACCAGTTATTCTATGGGAGCATTTATGTAATACTTTTATCATGTTTTATTTAATGCATCTGATTTTTAGGTGAAATATTTTTAAAGAAATATTTTCTGATTATTTCATAATTTTAAATCCTTTATAAAATATCAAAATAGATCTAACTTTTCTTTTTATTCATATTCATGGTAAGTTATTTCTCTGAAATTGGTATACAAAATGAAGGACTCTAAAAACAATGTCAGTCAGTACTGAGGACTTGATTTTATTTCACCTGCCAAGGTCCAAACACATATATTACAGACAGAGAAACTGAGGCTCAAAGATATCAAATAAACTTATCATGATTGAACAGTTAGAGGTCTGTGAATAAAGAGTGTCTGATGCTTAGTTCTGTTCTCTTTTCTTTCTGCCATTCCATAATATTCAAAATAATATTGGAGGAAGATAATCGGCCCCCACTATGTCTCCCTTGATATCAGTTGAATCCCACATCAAATTTCTCTACCTCTCAAATCTTTTTAGCTCTTCATTCAACAAAATAAGGTCACTGCCTACATTTTAAGCTAGTAAAGGAACCCCAGTTCATCGGTGTAACCTATTTTCTATCTTATTCCTTTTTCAGAATCTAGGCTCCTACTTTATTTGCAAGCTAGTTAAATAGTCTAATGTGGTTTTATAGATGCTGACAGAAGTCACAAAACTCCAGAGTCATGAATAAAGGACTTAATTTTCACACGACAGAAAGTAATAGGAGCTTCATTTTTGCAATGGTTCCTCTTGTTGCTCAAGTTCCATGGGAGTAAAGCATAGTGGCCTGGGTGGATGCTACATGCATGATAGTTTTACATATAGCCCAGGAACAGAGCGTTGTTGGCATACATCTCTTTTATAACAGGTTTGCTCTTTATCCTGGAGGAAGATCTCAATTTATCCCCCTAAATTGCTACTGAAATACAATCTTGAGAAATATCCCAGGTAGACAGAAGTCTGGGCCTTGCATTCTTGGCAAACCCACCAAGACCATGCTGGAATGATCAGGGCCTCTTTCAACATCTATTAGATCTTCCAATGGTTCCTTATTGATCTTAGGTTATATTTGTATCCAATCTTCCTGCCATTCTTTCTTTTATTTTGTATTCCACATGACAAAATCTTCTCTCTACCCTCTGCATTCAAACACAACTAATTCTCACCCTCTGCATTCAAACACAACTAATACAAAATACAGAAACAAAAAATAATACCATGAAATTTTAGGGGTACTATATTTATAAATCACTCACCAAGAGCATTATTTCATACCTTCTCACTTTTCCAGCCAAGCATTCTTTATCTGTCTCTTTTTTAGGTGATTAACCTGCTTCTTACTTCACCAAGAAGCTATCAGAGTTGACCTTCCAAAGGTTTCCACAGCCATAGGAGCTAAGGTAATAATAGCTATGCCAGTAACTTTTGCTATTCATTGTGTTATTAAAAATGAACTGTTTGTTCTCCTGGTTAAGGCTAAACCCTTCACTTCTGGATTGAATACCTTCTCCTCTGGACTATAAAAATAAATGGTGCAACTGCCCACTTCTATCTGGCCTTATCAACTTCCTCCACTCTTCTGGATTTTTTAATAACAATGCAACCATACTTCCATCCAATTTTTTAAAAAAGTGAAATTCTACATATAATGGGATTCAAGACTCCCTACCTCTACTATTGCCAAAGAGGTCTTTGAGCTTTTCTTGCATAACAAAAAAAATTAAGTGTGCTGTCCTAAAGAATGGGCCATATGTTCTGGGACATTTTTGGCAGTGAAAAGAGTAACAAAAATTTGGAAATGAAATGTTTTATTTAATTTTAGGACTTCTTTTCCACTAGATTTTATAAGTAGAAAAGGAATAGTATATAATCTTCCAGACTAAAGCTCATAGAAACCAGACATAGATTTTTATTTTGATTATGAGATTATTTTTGAAAATAATTGTAAGGTGCATAACTTTATGTCTTAAATTTAGTAAGCATAAAATAAATATTAAACAGTAAAAAGAAAAACTTCGAATCCCATAGGTGAATTAAATATTGCCCTTAATCAGAATTTATCACTCTTGAATTACTCATTTTTTTTATTTTTAAAAAATTCTTATAGACACATAATGTATTTTTATCCCCAGGGATACATGTCTGTGAATCGCCAGGTTTATACACTTCACAACACGCACCATAGCACGTACCCTCCCCAATGTCCATAACCCAGTCACCCTCCCCCCAGCAACCCTCAGTTTGTTTTGTGAGTCACTTATGGTTTGTCTCCCTCCCGATTCCATCTTGTTTCATTTATTCTTTTCCTACCCTCCAAACCTCCCATGTTGCATATCCACTTCCTCATATCAGGGAGATAATATATGATAGTTGTCTTTCTCTGATAGACTTATTTCGCTAAGCTTAATACCCTCTAGTTCCATCCACATCATCGCAAATGGCAAGATTTCATTTCTTTTGATGGCTGCATAGTATTCCATTGTATATATAAATACCACTTCTTCTTGATCCATTCATCTGTTGATGGACATCTAGGTTCTTTCCATAATTTGGCTATTGTGGACCATGCTTTTATAAACTTTGGGTGCACGTGCCCCTTTGGATCACTACGTTTGTATCTTTAGGGTAAATACCCAGTAGTGCAATTGCTGGGTCATAGGGTAGCTCTATTTTCAACATTTTGAGGAAC
>NC_081568.1:54451989-54520369 GCF_022355385.1 Mustela nigripes
TGCACTACTGGGTATTTACCCAGTAGTGCAATTGCTGGGTCATAGGGTAGCTCTATTTTCAACATTTTGAGGAACCTCCATGCTGTTTTCCAGAGTGGTTGCACCAGCTTGCATTCCCACCAACAGTGTAGGAGGGTTCCCCTTTCTCTGCATCCTCGCCAGCATCTGTCATTTCCTGACTTGTTAATTTTAGCCATTAAATTACTTATTTTTGGACAACTCTCTCTACATTTCAACTATTTCTTAGCAAGTTATTTTTCTTCAAGTTTTAATTTTCCATATACTCACAAAACTCTTACTAGTTTATAATTTTAATATCTCCAAAGTATTCCCATGATATTTAAAATTTACTTTAAAATTAACACTTTGAAAATATGATATATCTTTTTGTGGTGAAATTCATTGGACCAGGAAGGATATTTATTATGTAATGCTTTCCTGTTTTAGGTTGTACATGGCTGAATATTTTCCCTTGGTTTCATTGGGCTTGGATTTATTGTTTTTATTGTTAAAGGTAATTATAATTTATTAAGTTGTTAGGCATAAGGAAATGATAACAATAAAAATGCTAATATAACACATTTATCCTCCAGCTTATCGATGACAATAAAAAAGCATGAGCATATCTTATTTTGTTTTATAAGAGAGAGAAAGATTATTGACTCCTAGTAGTTAACCTAGGGAAAGAATATTCTCTTCATTCTTGATTTTGTATCTTTTCCATTTATAAATACTTACTTAATTCCGTCTTATTTCTCTTTTGCTTATTTGAATTATCTTCATTATAATTTTTAAAATTTTTATTTTTTTATTTCTCATTTAAGACTAACAAAATGTTCCAACTCCTTTAACTCTTTTGAATGGTTTTGTTTGGCATACCAGTCAAGATCATGGCAGCTAGATGAGCAGTTGGGAAGAAGCTAGTGTAAAGTAGCAGAAGGACTAGTGGTCATGTAGGCACCTGGGGCAGGCCAAGATTGTTAGAACATTATTGTGTACATTAATGGTTTAGAGCATGAGGTCTAGAGCTGAATTATTTCTCTTTCAACTTTTTCTCTCTCTCTGGTAATTAATATAGCAACCTGAGGTAAGTTATTTAACTACACTGTATCCTGATTTTCTTAACTATAAAATAGTAAAAATAATACAATTTACCTCATAGAGTGGTTATGAATATTAAATGACTTAATACATATAAACACATACAAGGGATTCTTGCACTTAGTAAATATGAAATAGTTCTTAGAGAAGCCAAAATGTAACTAGGTAGACTAAAAAATAAATAAATAAATAAATAAAGGGATTAGAAATCCCTGGTACCTACAGATAGACCAAATATTAAATAAAGCCAAACATGTAGCCAGATTAACAACAATAACAACAATGGCAACAACAACAACAAAAAAGAAACAAAACAAAAAAAACCACTAAACAGTTATGCAGTTGTAATTACTCAACACATTATGTCTGGCTTTCACCAAAAAATCATACGACATGCTAAAAAGCAAGAAGAAACACAACCTGAAGAGACAGATAAAAATAAAAAATAGACTCGCGTGTGATACAGATTTTGGAATTATTGATTAGTGAATTTCAGAGAATTATGTGGAAGTGTTAAAGGTTCCAATGGAAAAGTACATGGCTTGCAAAACAGGTGGATATATAAGTAGAAAAATGGAAATGCTTAAGAAGATTTAAAGGAAACATTAGAAATCAGAATGATTGTAACATAAATGTAAAAAATGCATTTGATGGACTCTCTAGCAGACTGGTCATGGCCAAAGAAGGACTCTGTGAGCTTGAAGATAAGTCAACAGAAATTTTCCAAACTGAAATGCAAAGAGAAAAAAAAAAAAAAACAACCAAAAGAATTATGGAGTGTAACACAAACATAATTGGAATAGCAGAAAGGGAAGAAAGGGAACTGAGGAAATATGTGAAGTAATAACAGCTGCAAATTTTCGGAATTAATGGCAGACACCAAACCTCAGATCTTGAATGCTCAGGGAAAAGCAACCAGAAAAAATTTCAAGAAACCTTATATATAGATGTATATTCAAACTTCAGAAAACCAAAGACAATGAGAAAAATCTTAAAAAAAAACCCAAAACTTCCTTTTAATAGGTGGAGGAAAAAACATTTTGTGTATATAGAAATAGGATAAAAAACTCTTTAAACTGCATCACGAACCATGCAAGCTCAAAGTAATTAGAATGGAATATTTAGCATTGATAGAGGAAAAAAAAAACTAGTCTAGAATTTGATATCTAGTGGAGTTATTTCTCAAAGGTAAAAGGGAAAAAAAGACTTCCTCAGACAAATAAAAATAGGAAATTCATCAGCAGAGCTACCTTACAAGTAATGTTAAGAAGTTCTTCAGGGATAAGGAAAGTGATATAGGTTAGGCTCTCATGTCTACATAAAGAAGCATTTCAGAGAAGGAATAAATGAAGGAAAAATGTTATCTTTTGTTTTAATATTCTTAATCCATTTGAAATATCTCTAAGGTAACAATAGTAACAGTGTATGGGCTGAGTATAGCATATGGATAAGTGAAATGAAAGATAGCAATGTCATGAAGGAAGGGAAAGTGGACTTTGGGATTACTGTATTATAAGCCAACCATATGTTATTTTGAGGCATATTTTGATTAGTTAAAAAATATGATGCAAGTTCTGGGAAAATCACTAAAAACTTTTACAACAAGGTACTGTATGCTATGAGAGGAGATAAATGAAGTCACATAAAATGTTGACATATAACTGAAGAAGTCAGAAAAGAAGAGGGTGTAGGAAAAAGAAAACCAAATACAATGAGTATAATATTTATAAAAATGTTCATTATTAATCTACTTCTATCAGTAGTCATTTTAATCTAAACCTAAATGCATCAATTAAAAGACAAATATTATCAGAGTGGTTACAAGACCTTATTGTTTGTTGTCTACAAGAAAAGCTCTTTAAATATAAAAACCAGGTTAAAAGTCAAAGAGAAAGATATCATGCTCACATTAATCCAAAGAAAGCAGTAGTAGCTATTTATAAATTTTAGCAAAGCGTAATTTAGAATAAGAAAAGTTATCTCTGATAGAGTGTTACATGATGATAAGTCAGTTCTCCAAGAAGACACAACAATTCTAAATGTCTCTGTACCTAACAACAGAGTATCAAATTATATGGGCAAAAACTGATAGTACTACAATGAGGAATAAACAAACTCACTATTAGAGTTGGAGACATCAGCAACCCTCTTTCAGTAATTGATAGATCAAGCAGAAAAAATCAGTAAGGATATAGTTGATGTTAACAGCACTATCATTCAATTTGATCTAATTGATATTTATAGAATTCTCCATCCAACAACAGCATAAAATACATTCTTCTTAAGTTTACAATTGTATTTGCCCAGATAGACCAAATTCTGTGCCACAAAACATATATTAACACATATAGGAGATTAGCTATCACACAAAGTACTCTCTCAGAGAAAAATGGAATTAAATTAGAGATCAACATTTGAAAGATAACTGGAGAATCCTCCAAATATTTGGACATTAAACAGTACTTGTCTAATAAAACATAGTCCAAAGAAAACGTCTCAATAGAAATTTAAAAACATTTTAAATAAGTAAAAATTTAAAAATAGAACTTAACAAAGTGTGTGAAATATAATGAAACTAATACTTATACATTTATAGCATTACACAAATTAGAAAAGGAGAATAAGAAATCAATTATCTAAGATTTTACCTTAGGAAATTAGAGCAGTTTAAGTCTAGAGAAGCAGGGAGGGAGAAAAAAAAAAAAAAAAAGCAGTAATAAAAATGAGAACAGAAATCACTGAAATTTTAAACAAGAAAACAATATAGGAAACAACAAAACCAAAACCTTTTTCTTTGAAAAGAGCAATATAATTGGTAAATGTTTAGCTAGGCAAGATAAATGTTTCTCTTTTTTAAAGGAAAAGAGATAACAATACCAGAAATGACAGAAATAACATTACTACTGAGCCCATGGACAATAAAAGTGTAACAGTAGAATTCTAGAAACAACTCTTTGTCCTCAGTTTGATGGTTTATATGAAATGGATTAATTTCTCTTAATACACTAGCTACTGATACTCTTACAAAGAGAAATGGATAATGTTGAATAAGCCTATATATATATATACATAAACACATATGTGTGTATATATATATATATATATATATATATATATATATATATTAAATGCATTGAATCAGTAGTTAATAACCTTACAAAAAAGAAAGTGCCAGTCTCAGATGATTTCACTGGTAAGTTTTTTCACATAATTAAGTTCTCCACAGTCTCTTCCAGAATATGAAAACAAAGAGGAAGCACTTCCTAACCCATTCTATAGAGCAGGCATTACCCTAATATCAAATGCATACAAAAAGATTCCAAGAAAGAAATACTATGTGTCAGTATGAACACAGAAGCAAAACGCATCCAAAAAATATAAAATAAAGTTGAAAAAAGTACAAAATAAATTATACACATAACCAAGTGGAATTTACTCCATGATTGCAAAGCTGGTTCAACTTTTGAAAATCAGACTATGTAACTTACACATTCAGAGGCTAAAGAAAAAAAAAAAAATCATATCTAATCTTTTAGAGAAATCATTTGAAAAATCCAACATTTATGATAAAAACATGCAGAAAATTAAAAAAAGAGGGCTTCCCCATTTTGATAATGAATATCTTCAAAAATCCAACAGCTAATATTAATGGTGAGAAATCAGACTTTCTCCCTATTTGGAAATGAAACAAGAATGCCCTCTCTGAGCATTCCTATTCAATATCACAGTGGAAGTCCTAGTCAGTAAAATAAATAAATAAAACAATAAAATAAAATAAGATAAAATGAAATAAAAGATATACAGATAGGTGAGAATTAATAATGCTGTCTTTGTTAAAAGATGACAGGATTATGAAAATTCTAAAGAACTGAACAAAAATTGTTTAAACTAACAAGTAAATATGGTAAGGTTGCAAGATATAATGAGATAAAAATTGGAACTTGAAATTAGAAGACAAAATATAGATTTTAATAGTACCAAATAAGAGAAATAATTAGGACTTAATCTGACAAAATATATACAGGATTTATATGCAAAAATTCCCTGCCAAACTCTGATTAAATAAATTAAAAAAGATATAAATATGGAGAGGTAGTCTTTGTTGAATGGATCGGAAAACTGAATATTGTTAGTACACAAATATCTTCCAAACTTGCTCTATATATCAACACAACCCCTTTTAAAACTCTTTGTATATACCAATAAACTTATTGTAAAATTACCAGAGAGACAAAAACACTTGGAACAGCCAACAACAGAAAAATATTTGGAAGACCCACCCAGTTCTAAGACAATACAAAGCAACAGTAATCAAGATAGCATGACACTGGCAAAAGAATAAAAAAAAAATAGATCAATAAAATGAAATATAAAGCCCACAAATAGACTTGCACTTCTCACTACCTGAATGTGGGTTATGCTGATTGATTTACTATGACGAGGACAGTAGGGAAAGGGATAAGGAAAAAGAGTAACTTTACAGTGGAGAAACATGATAAACTCTACCTCAGTCATCTGATCAAGATAAGCGATACAGGCAGTAGTATTAAATGATCTTGGGAACATGTAACTTTAATAAGGTATGATTATATGATACATTTATCACCTCTGTGATCTCCCTTCTTAAAATGTCTAACTCTGGTCTAATCATGAGAAATATATTAAACAAATCTCAGTTGAAGAGCCTTCTCAAAACCGAACAGTACTCCTCAAAATACCTGACCAGTACTCCTCAAAACTGCCAGGGTCATCAAAAACAAGGAAAGTCTGAGGAAATGTCATAACCAAGAGGAGGCAGAGGAGGTCTGATGACTAAATGTAATATGGCAAAGGTAACATGATTTTCAGCTCAGGTCATGATTTCCAGGTCCTGAGACTGAACTACGCATCTGGCTTTCTGCTCAGCAGGGAGTCTACTTCTCTCCCCCATCCCAGTGTGTGTGTGTGTGTGTGTGTGTGTGTGTGTGTGTGTGTGTTTCTCTCTCTCTCTTTCTCATAAATAAAATCATAAAAACATATAAAGGTAATATGGCATCCTGGATGGGATCCTCTAACAGAAAAAGGGTATTTGTTTGAAAACTACCCAAGTCCGGGTAAACTGTGGACTTTCGTATGTAGTATACCAGTGTACTAATATTATGTAATACTAATAACTACTACTAGTACTACTAATAATGTACCAATATTGTTCATTAGTTGTAAAAATATACCATGTATATATACCGTATTAATCCTAGTGGAAACTGGGTATAGGGTATTTGAAACTCTCTGTACTATTCCTTGTGATTTTTCTATAAATGTAAAACTATTTTTTAAAAAGTTTCTTTCTTAAGTTAATTTTTTTAAAGATTTTTAAAGATTTATCTATCTATCTATCTATTTATTTTACACAGAGAGAGAGCACAAGCAGGGGGAGCATCAGAGTGGAGGGAGGAGAAACGATCAGAGGGAGAGAGGGAGAGGCATGTGGGGCTCAATATGTCTTATCTTGGGACTCCAGGATTATGACCTGGGCTGAAGGCAGATGCTTAACCGACTGAGCCACTCAGGCGCCCCTATTTAATTTTAAAAATAAATTTGCTAAGGGCTAGCCACTGGAAATTCTGATTCAGTAAGTCTGGAATAAGGCTCTACAAATGTTGCTTTTTGATAGCTTCTGAGACACTAGAAAGCAGAATCAAGAGGCATGGGCTACATTATAAATTGAGTGAAGACAGCAACTTTATAAGTGAAGCTAAATACTTGATCTGTATAGCCTACCACAGTGCTTGTCATTGAGTAGACAGGAAATTAAATACTGTAGTGAGAAATGGAAGTAGTTGTTACTATTTAGCAGAGGAAAAAAAACATACTTCTAACTTATTAGTAAACAGTTTTGATGGTCTGCACATTTGTTCAAAACCCAGATACATAATGAAAATATTTTTATCCACATAACATCTCTGTTGATATGTGCAAAATGTGTGTTTGCTATGTTGTACAAATAATTAAGCAATTACATTCTTTTCTGTGTCACAATATTAGAATCTCTTTTGTGTTGATGAGAAAAAGGTTAAATTTCAATCTGGCATTGAGATTATAAACAAAAACTATGCTAACAAATAAAGATATAGAAATTTCATGGCATTTCCCCTCAGCAACAGATAAAATTTCTTTGAAAATACTTCATGTATGTTTATTTACATACATGTAACTAAATGGTGATCATTTTTTGGATTTCCATTTATAAATACCAGTGCCTGGCATAGTAGAATGTGCAAAAATGAAAGCTTTGAAAAAAAAATAAATGCATGAATTAATGCATACTCTGAAGGCCTGGAAAGATACTAGTATGCTTGAATTGAAGTTCCTGCTGAATTTCAGTTCATTACAACTGCTTATTATCCCAGTTTAGTATTTTCATTCATTTTTATTGCATGTATCAGTATATATATGTATGTAAGTATCTATGTGTATATGTGTATGTGTGTGTGTGTGCATATACATATATATATATATATATATATATATATATATCATCTGAGTGGTTTTTTTTTAGATTTATAGACACTGTTATTTGTAAAAGAACCAGCAAACCAAGGAAATAATTTTAAGAGCTCACCAATTACAGGATCAGGCATGTTATATTAAACTTTTACAAACTATCTGGCTAATTTTATTAAAATACTTGGTTATAATATCTTCCTTATTCAAAATCTAATTTACTCATTTTCTTCATATTAACATTTCCACCAGAGGGTGCAAAAGGGAACACAATTGAGATTTATTTCATATTTTGTACTAAAAACTAGCAATGAAGAAACTTTGAAGAAATGGGCTAGAATTATTTTTATATTTCTAAAAATTATGAAATTTAATTGGTTCATTTAGGGTGTGAAAATAGTTTTATATCCAATTTGGGGAGGCAGTACTGTATAGCAAAATGGTTAACGATGGTTACAGGCAAAGCTAGATTTATAATTGGCTTTGATACTCACTTTCGGGTTTTCATATTGAGAAATTGGCATATGCCTCCCTAAGCCAGTTTCCTTATTTCTAAAATGTCTCAGGCACCCACCACAATTTTCAGATTTTGTTCTTCAATAGGGAGGGTATTGTTTTAAATTATAAGGTAATTATTAAGCAGACCTACATTTTTAGTTTATAGAGTTAAATAAGATTTGAATGAGACAAATGTTTTTGGTAAGCATTTAATTCAGCCTGTAACACATAGTAGTCAATAAATAGTAGCTGATATTGCCTTTTTTGCCTCCAAAATGTTCTGCACCCAATTACACCATGGGCATTGAGGTCTCCCACACAAATAAGTAATTGTTGGATACCAGCAGGGAGTCTTTGAATTCAACTCAGTACTATCCCAGATAGCATCAGATCATACAGGTTAAGGGTTCGTTCTTATAAGACTGTTCCTTTATGCCTTGGATACACTAGTCACAATCCTTGGTTCTTATCTGTGTTCTGCCAAGTGGCCATGATTGGAAGTCCCAACAACCCCTTCCAACTCAGATCTCAATAGCAAGTCCAGTTTGTAACTGGTAACTCTCACAAAAGTTCCCACGATTCCCTTCTTGGATTCAATTAATTTGTTAGAGCAGCTCGTAGAACTAAAAAAAAAAAAAAAAAATGTTATATTTAGTAGATTACTCATTTATTATAAAAGGATATGATACAGAAACAGCTAGATGAAAGAGATACATAGGGCAAGGTATAGGGAAGGACTTGAAGCTTTTTTTGTTCTCTCCAGTGTGCCACTTACCCCAAATCTTTATGTGTTCACTAACCTAGAAGATCTTCAAACCCAGTCCTTTGAGGTTTTTATGGGAGTTTCATTACATACATGTGATTGATTAAATCATTGGTTAGTGGCAGTTGATCCAACTTCTATCTTCTCTCCCATCCTGGGAGGTGGGGGTCATGGTGGGTATAGGACTAAAAGTTCCAACACTCTAAACACTCCAACACTGTTGGTTCTCTCAGAAGCCAACCCCCTTCCTGAGGTGCCTTCTAAAAGTCACCTCATCAATGTGAAACTCCTTTATCACTATCAACACTTAGGCAATTCCAAGAGTTTTAAGAGTTTTGTGCCTACAATGTCAAAAAAGACCAGCTAGTATTTTTCTTATTACAAGTCACAACATCACAACCTTCCACATTTTCCTCCTGTGTGCTTCCTCTTCCTTCTTTTCTTTTATCTTTTCCTTCTTTGTAGTGATATCTTTAGTTCAAATGGACATGCCCTCTATTAAAATAGCTTCAGGGAGATATATGACATATAAGATGAGTGTTATAGCCAGAGCAGCAAGAAAATGCCTGAATCCAGTTGCAAACAAAAATCAGATAAGGTTTATAAGGAATATTAGAGACAACAGCAACATATTAGTGTTAGCCTGATCATTGCCCAAAATTCAAAGACAAAAAATATTGGGGCACATTTCCTAACCTTTTCAGGTAGGAACTGAGGAATAGTGATAAAACAAGCTAAAATGTGGAGCCAAACCAAGCACATTAAGTTTACTCATTGTGAAGAGCTTCTAAATGTTAACTTTAAATGGGGCAAAGAACAATTTCAATTGTGTCCGAAAAATGAGTTATTTGGAAATAGCAGAGGAATTGCAGTTTGCAACATACACGCTATGGTGAACCACGGGCAAATTTGAAGAGACAATGGGAAGATCAGCTTTTATTAGGTTTTAGGAAGAAATTGGGGAGGATTGCTTTGAACAGAAGTTTACTGGAGAAGAGCAGGAGTTCAAGATTTTGGCAGAAGTGGTGATTAGTGTATTGTTGCTAGGGCAGGGAGGAATATTCTTTACTTTTCTTAAAGGCAAGAGATAAAATTCCTACGTGAAAAATGTCCTCCCATGTTTAAATCACTTATTCTTATTCCTGCTGGTTATGCTGGCTGCAAGGAGTGGTACATAGCTCCTGGACTGCATTTTAAATGAGGTTTCCTTTATTTTCACGTAAATATGAGGTATTTAAATGATGTATTATTGAGCCTCAGAATGTCATTTCCTCTCTTTCTGGGTTCAAGTTATAATCAGTCTCTCATCACCACCCTGGCAATTCAGAAAGCTACAAGGCATGTCCACTTAAACTCATTTCCCCCACAGAACTTTGAGTGCAGTAGATACAGGGGGCCAGGAAGAATTTTTGGTCAAATTGACACAAGAAAATAATTACATTATATATGGTCCCTCTGAACTCCCAAATATTTGGTAGGTTTTTCCTCAGATACCCCTTGTAAATCTCAGTTGTGTTTTTGTTTGTTTCTTTGTTTTACCATGTTAGGCTTTATTATGTCCAGTTTCCAACAGACCTACAATTTTAACTTATGGTTCACAACCATTCAAATCAAATTCTCACACATCATCTTTTTTTAAAAAGATTTTATTTATTTATTTAAGAGAGAGTGAAAGCGATAGAGATCACAGAGGGAGAGAGAGAAGCAGACTCGCTGCTGAGTAGAGACCCCCATGAGGGGCTAGATCCCAGGACCCTGGGATCATGACCTGAGCTGAAGGCAGTCGCTTAACCAACTGTGAGCCACCCAGGTACCCCCTCATACCTCATCTTTTATAATTGTCCCAGATACATTTTATTATTATTACTATTTGTTTGTTTGTTTATTTATAGAGAGGTAGAGAGACCTGAGGGAGTGGCAAGGGGAGAGAATTGTAGGCACTATGTGTGGAGCCCAACACTGGGCTCTGTCTCACAACCCTAAGATCATACCTGAGTTGAAACCAAGAGTCAGATGATTATCAGACTGAATGAACTACCCAGGTGCCCCATCTCTAAAACTCTTTGAAATGTTTCATTGACCTATGTCATCAAAGATTTACTAGAGGATATAATCCAAACCCTTTGAAAAAACATTAACCATTAATTAATTATCTTTAGCCATCTCCCCATGAATCATAATGCTTTCTTTTCTCATATTCCACATGGTCAAGAGAAAAACACATATGGCTTTTAATGGTTCTGTGAAATTTGTATAATGTTCAGTGAACTCTCTGCCTATAACTCCTTTATTTCATGTAAACTTTCTATTTGATACATGGAAAAATCTACTCATCTTTAGCCATTAATTCAACTAATTCTTATTATGAACAATATCTGATAATATGCTTTCTAAGTAGTGATTCTTAATAACTAGAGTCTACCTGGTCTTTTGAATGCAATATTAGCCCTAAATTTTCTGAGTTAGTGGCCATTGACAGAACTAATGCCAGAGTTCCCAGTGCCCCATGAACTATCCTTCCACTGTCTGAAGCAAAACATAATGTGTGTAATGATGGGAAAAATTGTTACAGAGCATGGCGGATGTCAGCCATTCCTTAATATTAAGAGATCAATGTATCTTGCCTCTAGTGGCATAGTGTCATTTAGATAGACTCCCAACACATAGCTACAATAAGGCACTATATTTTGTTTAATGTTTGATCTATGATTAGGAAGAAGACAGATCCATGTATACCTAAGCTTATCTCAACAAAGAATATTTAGTTGCCCTTTTGCTCTTGCTCAGTACAAAGCCAACTTCTTGCCAATCTGTCAGTCATCAGTCATGTTAAAACAATTCTCCCATTTTATATCATAGATATTCATGGTGCATTTTCCGAAGTCCAAAGAGGGTAGGACCTTTATATGTGGATTTAAAAAATACCACATGATGTTTTCATTAGTATTTTCAAAAATTCCTTTCATTCTAGGGCATAACTAATCAGGGGTGTTTGTGAAAATGGAAAATAATAAAAAGTGCATTAAAATGTACCAGGTAAATATCTGGACAGTAACCCAAAAATTAAGAACTGGGGCAAGTTTATTATTTTTGTAATAGATAATATTTGTTTTCCAAAGTTTATATGCATGCAATTTTCTTTTATAGAAGTCACAAAAATGCAAATAACAATAATCAGAAAGTAAAATAATCTTTTCAGGTCAAAGTTCAATATAGATATGGAGATTAAAATATATTTTTAGCTCTTGAAATAATACAGAATATACTACTATTTAGATTATACTTCACAAACTGCTTGATATTTCTGAATAGCAAGGATATTAACTTAACTAATGATCCTTTAAATGGGTATGTAAAATATAATTTAAGCTACTTGCAACATGAAAAAGAGAAGCATCATTTGTTACTGCCAAAAATCACTGGCATGTGGAAATCAGAAAATCATTAGTCTTGATAGGAATAGCTTAATACAACAGAGAAGAGACCACATTATTTGAAGCAGTTAAATGACAATTGATGCAACCTCTGGTGAAAGGCTGAAAAAAAGCAGATATGATTTAATGAATGATAAATTTTGCCCTTAGTATTTACACATGCAAAGGAACAGAAGTCTTTGCTCATTAACTAATATGCTTACACTGTGAGCCAAAATGCTTCAGACCATAGCCCTAATTGTCATAAATGTTTATCTATGTGCAAGTTTAATTTAGGCTTAAGAAGAAATATTATTTTGAGTGATGAGTGATTCTACATCGTTTTTATTTTCATTATTAGCCTAAGTTGGTTTACTTAAATTTCTGCTCAGATCCCTCCTCTTCTATGAGATTTCTTCCATAATGCTCCAACTAGAGTTAATCTTTTTTTTTTATTATACTACACTCTTTCACCTATTATAGCAGTGTGCCTAATAGTATATTTATAGGCATACCTCACTTAGCATTGCTTTCTAGAGCACCAATTTTTCATAGCTGTTTAGTGGAGTGTAGTACTCTGTTTTCTTCAGTTTGAATGGCACTTGCCAATCTTTTTTATTTATGTTTTTGAATCACTTTGCCACTAACAAGCGGTGTTTCAGATGACGGTGACTCCTATTTGATTCTCATGAAATATATTCAAAGTTTCCCAAAATATGAACAAATATGGACCATTTTAATATCCTTTAAACACAAGGGGGCCTGCACCATCACATATATGAACCTTAGATAGATATGGACTAGCTGTAGGTCCACCCAGTCCACCATTTGAACATCTGTAAAAAATGAGAAGTCAATCACTTATCCCACACTTTAACTTAATTTTAAATCTCTGTGTAGGAAACACATTCCAAAGGGGCTATTGTGGCTGATTTATTTATTGCTCATATTTATGGAACTCTCTTCTACTCCATTGCAAAATGGAGTAATGGGATATGTCTTTATTTGTGGATGTACCTGTGTACCCTTTAATACTGAGGTTACCCCAAAACATAGATCATACCTCAGTGATAAAAATCTTAACTGGCTATGATCAACTAAGCACCATAAATGTGTGGAGAGGGCAAAGTTAGCTTGATAAACAGAAAATCACAGTAAATATTAGTGATCAAACAATATCTATATACTTAAGGAGGACAATAGCTAATAAAGTATAATTAATTGTGTCCATGAAATAATGTAAATAAAGTTTTCCTGTGCCTTCCAATTTTTCAATAAACCAAATCTAACTTTCATGATATTTTAAAAATATTTGTTATTTAATTTAAATTATAGTTCCTTGCATATTGTACTGTTTAAATAAAATGCTTTTGTAGATGAGGTCCAGCTCATGGGCTACTTGTTTACCACTTCATAACCATTCTTCTCTTTTTACCTCTATTCCTGCCTTGATGTTCTTGTTATTTCGTCTGTCCTTTCTCTCTAGGTATGTGTTTGCATGTGTGCATACATGTATCACTTGTATAAATTAGTGGCATTCATTCAAGTATAAAATAAATCATAAGTACAAAAAATAGCAAGTTGAAAGAAAAAATAATATAGTACAAATATAGATGTGGTCTGATGGTATTGACCAGTGTTTTGGCATGGTCATAGATTTAGCTTTAACCTTTCATTTCAAAAACAAAATAAAATAAAAACTTAAAAAGAATCATGCCAATTTCTGAGAAAGAAACATGGATTTTCCTATTACTGAATTTTGAGATGAAAAAAGCTTTTCTGTACAGTATCATACACAGTATCCTTAAGAACATGTCTATAATAAATATGAGTTTTGTAGGATCAGTTTCTATTGTGTTTCTCTTTGTAAGACAAGGCATATTAAATGCAAAACCCAATTTTTTCTGTGGTTTCAATGAAGGTACAAAATGATGAAAGTAGGGAACAAACCTGATAACTGGATTCAACTGTCAGGTAAATGAATAGAATATATATAAGTCTAAAGGTGTTTTATTCATTTTTGAAACCTTGGAGCCCTTAGCACCATTTTCTGTATGTAGAAGATGCTCTATGAAAGTGAGGTGAAGACATGAATTGAATTAAATATTATTTGATGGTGGATAGATAGAAGCATCTCAAGTATAAAATATTAAATTTAAGAAAAAGTCATTTACATTCTACTGGCCATGGTGCAATTAAAATTAATTTTAAAAGCATTTTGATATCTCATGGACATTTTTTTTACATAATTAGAAATATAGGCCAACTACATATGCTGACAATTATCGGGTGAAACTTTAAAAAATGGTACTATTTATTAGCAGGATGCATCTAGTGATTTTTGTCAGTTTTTTGTTTTTGTTTTTTAGAATAGGATTTACTCTGAGGCAAGATTCATTTGGGTATATTTATAGATTATGTGCAATCTTTATCTTTGAAAATCAAATGTTTTCTCTGAATATAATCTATGTGATGGTCTCTTTATATTAATTCTGGCTGGTAGAAAGAATTATTCTATCAATACATTGCCAAAAGTGGCAATGAAGAATCTTCTACCAATATAAATGGTAAATATATATTGCCACATTTGCCAATGTAGACCACTAAATGCATAAAAGAAATACAAAACAGGGTTACTCTAGGAAATTATGTCTCAATAATTTCCAATCCAATCAAATTCAAATCAGACTTCTCCTGTTTTATATTGTCTAGGTTAGGAAGCCACAGGTGGAATTTAAGTGTCCATCTTCAAAATCTTTACTATTAGTTAGGACTCTTATTTTGTCAGCATAGAAGCAGACCTCAAATTGGCTTATTCTTTTTTTTTTTTTAAGATTTTATTTATCTATTTGATAGGCAGAGAGGCAGGCAGAGAGAGAGAGGGAAGCAGGCTCCCTGCTGAGCAGAGAGCCTGATGTGGGGCTCAATCCCAGGACCCTGGGATCATGAACTGAACAGAAGGCAGAGGCTTTAACCCACTGAGCCACCCAGGCGCCCCTCAAATTGGCTTATTCTTTTTTTTTTTTTAAAGATTTATTTATTTATTTGACAGAGAGAGATTACAAGTAGGCAGAGAGGCAGGCAGAGAGAGAGAGGAGGAAGCAGGCTCCCTGCTGAGCAGAGAGCCCGATGCGGGACTCGATCCCAGCACCCTGAGATCATGACCTGAGCCAAAGGCAGCGGCTTAACCCACTGAGCCACCCAGGCGCCCTCAAATTGGCTTATTCTAAAAGGGAAATATATCACAAGACTTTGAATCTTTTGTGAAAATAAAGAATGGTAATGTTGCTGTGCCATGAAATGAGAGAATGACATCTCTTTCTCTGATTCTCACCTTTGCTTGTCTGGATATGTTTAATTTTATCCTCTCACTTTAGACTAGTTGACTCTGCAGATGCTTTAACATCATCTGAGATTTTGATCTTCCTACAGGTTAAGCTTTTAGGAAGAGGTAAATTTGCTCTGTGTGTCAAGTCCAAAACTGTCCAGGAAGAGAATCTGTCCCAGCTTAGATCAAGTCTTGACTCCTGAACTATTCAAGAGCTTCCAGGGGTAGATCACACTATAAAATGGTGGCTTTCATTGCAGCCGTGGTTGGTGTCAGGAAAAGCAGTTCACAAGAGAAACATGGGGCAATTCTTTGGGAAAAGGGTAGGAACTATTGGGCAGAAAAATAAGTATATGCTTGCCACCTTGTTATTCTATATATTCAATGTGACTAAGACATCTAGAATTAGGAAAATGTAAAGCAGGCAATACTCAGATTTGAAGGAGACTGAGAGCCTTTTAAAATATATTACTGTATTCCCTCATAGCTGGAGACAACAGATATTAGTAGGTGAACCCTAATTCTAAACATTATCCTTCAATAATATATATATCCAAAGTTATATGTCAGGAAGTTGAGAACCAAAATAATTAAGTGATTTTTCAAGATCACATTATTTGTAAACACCAGAAACTTCCAAGTTATCAAACAATAACCCCATATTTGATCCTTTTTTTTAGGATTGGAGACTAACTCATTCAAGTATTCCCATGACAAGGTTTTCAAAATTTGGTCTCCAAATTACCTGTGTCAGAATAACTAAACAGCTTCTAGTGCCCCCTCCCCTAAACTCCTCAGTACTGAATCACAAGCTCTATTGATTATAAATTGGAAGGTGCATTTTTAACCAAGTCCTTGGGTAATTTTTATGCATGCTAAAGTTTGAAAACTATTGCAGTTTGGTAGTACCAAGTCCTTGACAAAAAAGGATTAGTTGACCAGTAACCAAAAGTAATAGAAGCCCAGGAGGGACTAGAAAGACAACAGAGAATACCCAAAAAGTTACTGAAAAGGTAGAAAGGAGGTTCTTGACCGATTTCAGATTTCCCTCATAAATTGACCTCACTATTGTTTTTACTTCCCTAATGAAATCTTTAAACTTCTCTTTACAAATAGTGAAAAAGGTGATGTTAATTTTGAAAGATACCATTTTAAATGGGAACCTCAAGTAATATTCAATATTTCAGATCCTTACATTGCCATTTAGATAATATAGGTGTTATTTACACAGTGCTTTTCCACAGCCATGTTTTTCTTAACTACTATTGAATGCATTTGGGTCATCCCATTGGTCTATATTTATACACATCTTAATGTTTTATGAATATACTATAACCTACTGAATATAAAATATGTAAACTCATGTAACTCCTGTAGATGATTTTTCTTTCCATGTCTTAAATGATTTTTTTCTTTTTAATTACGGATATATAAAAATTTAATAATTCACATGCACATTATTTTGGTATTACTTGCATTGTCATAGCTCATTCTTTCTAGAAGAAGTTAAAAATGAACTTGATAGTTTAAATTTTATTGATAGATTTCCTTATGCTATAAAGGCAATTATTTGCATGTTTGTGCTTTGGTACATTCTAGAATAAAATGAAATATTTTTCAGCTCCAAAAAATATAAAAAATAAATTCACAAATTACTGAATTTTCAAGGTTTTTTTACATCTGAAAATTATATTATAATTTGTTTTTAATGGCCCTATACAACTTTCTGTATCTATATAACTTCAAGTTTAATAAATATGGTAGAGTAAAAAAAGTCTCTATTCAAATTTGATGCATAGTAAAATGTTTTTCAAAGACATTAATAATACATTACCTTGAAATGTCTTGATTTTTTATGGCTTCTGTAATAATTTGATTTTAGAAAACCTTTAGAATACTGATTTATGGCACTAAATACATCTTCTTCATGCTTTAAAAATTGTCTATTCACACATACATGAATCCAAGTGCATGAATATATAATGAACCTTTGAAATCCATATCATTACAATGGGAAAATAATCTCTCTGTTTACATTTTATATTGATTTGAGAAAGACGATGAAGTATTTTAGTCTCCAGAATATCTCAGATATCTCAATATCTCCAGAATTGTCAATATTACCATCAAATGACTATTACTCATTTTGTTTATTATACCAATAAGAACTCAAAAATAAAATATACTTTGTAAAAAGTTGCCAGAGCAATGCATATTCTTAGGAGAAAGGATATAATTGAGGTGGTGTATATCAAAACTAAAACGTTGTGACATATAGAAGTTTAGATGTAAATTTTATAGGTTGCTTTACATTTGAAATTGTATTCTTAGAGTAGTTCACCCTATTATGGTGGATAAGTGAGGAGTTTGTCATTTATCCTTTTAAATAAGATAGATTAATTATTTAAAGAGATTGAAGAGTAACTGGTAATGATTGAGGAAATACCACGCGTATAATATTTGGTTTAGTCCATTTTTATAGGTCCATCTCTGAGGGAATATTAGGTTAATTTTTTTGCTTCTTTTATGGCTTTCCAATATAACCTAATTGCACATCCACATCACCTTTGGAGCTTTGGAGCTATGAAATCTCTCTTTTGGACTCCAAAAAAGATGTGTATGTGATTATTGATATGAGCTATGAATAGTTTGTTAATTTTTTTTGAATAGTTTGTTAATTTTTAATGTCTAGGTTAATACTTATTTGCATTTCAGAAATAATGTGATTATTTTGACCTTTGCAAATTGATAGTCAAATGGTATTTCAGAGTATTTTCTAATCTGTTTTAAATCATATCCTGTTTAAAAACCACTTTTCTCAAGATTTTGAACCTTTTTACCTACTTTGGTATAAGATAGTTTAAGATTATATTAAGATAAATGTTGGCGATCACTCAGAGAAAGATCACAATAAAAACAAAGTAACCACCTTTCATAGAACACCTTTCCTATTGTAAAACATCTTTTATCCTAATTGCTTTCCTGACAATTATATCTGTTTAAGAGCATATGTCAAATACAGGAAAGTTTCCAAACACATCCCATCTTTAAAATTTGATTTACCCTCCTCCTGACCCTTATTGGTTGGTCCAGGCAACAGTGCCTCTCCCTATAATAATGTAATCAGCACTCTAGTATGTGCTTCTGAATATGAATTCTGTCCTAGACAACTCATGGAGAAATATCAATTTTTGAAAGAGCTATTCACAGTCAGCAATTCTAAGATTATATATGTATACACACACACACACACACACACACACATAAACACACAGGCACACATACCGACATACAAAGTCTTTGACATCATTCATCACTGAAATATTCTTCTTGTAATGGAAGTAGATTGATTTTCTTGGATAAGCACATTCTGCTGTGAAGTAACAAGAATAAGTTGGAAGCATTAATATATCATTCAGCATGGGAAATTGATACCTGTATATAACTAGTTTCGCTGCTGTTCTTGCTAAAAAAATCAGATCTTAGTGTGATTGTTCCTGCTTAACCATGTTATTTGTTCCCCTTAGCTTTCAAGGAAGGTAGTTTAGAATTAAGAACTTGTTTAGAAGTGATACTTAAATTTATTCAACTAATTTTCAGTTGTAGTGGTATGATATAGGTTTAACATAGAGATAACATTGAGTAAAATGCAAAAGATATCTGAGTCAGGCTGAAAAGTTAATAGTCCAGCAATAATCCTACAAACTATGTGGCAATGGCTAATTCAATTAAACTTTCTCCAGGGGAATGATAATATGCAGTAAGAGGTGTATTTTGAGGTATATTTTGATACAAACGTAGTGATCCAAAGGGGCACGTGCACCCGAATGTTTATAGCAGCAATGTCCACAATAGCCAAACTATGGAAAGAACCTACATGTCCATCAACAGATGAATGGATCAAGAAGATGTGGTATATATACACAATGGAATACTATATTTTGAAAATCAGAGAAGATGTGTACGTAAAGTGCTGAGCATGATGTTGACTCATGGTTTGTAGACCCTTATGTATGAATTTTCCCCCCATTTCTTCCTCAAAATAGTGTATTGCATGAAAGGAGATGCTATGCCGTGTTTTAAATTCCTGGCATTATATGTGTATTGCCTTGGAATAATCAGCATTTTCTCACATTTTAAAATAAAATTCTAAAGCTAATAAGGTCAGTTTAACCTTGCAAAAGAAAGATCTGAAAGTTTATCTGTTTAGTTGCTGAGTTTAATTGACTAAGTTTGAAGTACTAGATTTTTCAAAACTCCTACAAAATTATACTGATATAGAATTTATCATCATCAACTTTAAGTACTCTTCTAAATGACAACTGAATTATCAGCCATAATTTGAAAATTAGAAGAAAGCATATTTGAATTATTTGTTACTTTTTTTTTAGAGTGGAAATCCTTATTTCTTACACTGATGTATTCAATGTACCAGCGTCAATTTTCTAACTTGATGTTTGAAAATTTTATATAGTCTTTCTTTTTAATGTTTCCTCTCTGGCCTCCTCTTCTCTATCCAGGACGAGATCTTACATACCCTTTCTTTAATACAGTGCCCCATTCATATTTTGATAAGTAATATGTCATCTGGAATTCTAAAGCAATATTTTATAAGTTTTAAACACATGTCTGCTTTTATATTCTTTAAAAGGAGGTTTATAGTATTTGAACTTCCAGTTTACATAAGTAGCATAAATACAATATTAAAAAAAAGTCAAGGCACTTAGAATATTTTGCATTCTGATAAGCCCCACCTTGTACATTTTCTTGAAATCCTTTCCCTTTGAGACAATCACTACTTTAGAGCTTATAATTTAATTTAATAATTTAGTAATAATTTAATAAGACACCTTCAACATATTTATAAATTTATCTTTCTGAGTGTTATAATATGAATAAGTCTCTGAAAAGATGTTTAAAGAGACAATTACTATGGTAATTAAGGAAAATTTTATATATAATCTCTAAATCTAACTAAGTATATTTGTTGAATGGTGTGGTATTCATTTACAGACTTGTTTTAGAAAGGACATTTCCTTTTATTTTGATTTTGAGGAACACTGATTGATTCACCTCATTTTCAGAAAAGAACTTTTCTTCCATGTGTGCAAAAATACCACATTTAATGTAATTCTTTTTTTCAATATACACAAGATTCATATGCATAATGCTGTAGCATATATGCCATTCTATCAGAATTTAATTTTTAAAGCAATTTGGCATTGGAATTCTGAGGCTCATCTAGAAGATTACTGAGTGTTATATTCTTTCTATTGTATATTTTTATTCATATTAAACATTAAGATAAGTCTGTACATTTTAATTTCCAATAATATTTTGCAACTTTTAAGCATATAGCATAGAAATTAAGCTGGTTTATTACTATACTTTAAAAGGTTATTTTATTTGTGATAGAATTATCAGTCAGGACAACTTTAGTATTTCAACCCTAATGTAATATCTATTAAGTTATGATCAAATAATTTGTAACCCTTGTAGTATCAGGAAAATAACTTCTAGAGGTTTTGCCATTAAAATGTATTTATTGGCCACAAACTAATCTTTTCATCAGCGATATGATTCAAGTTTGAAAAGAGATTGTAGAAACCTTCGGTAACATCCAGGTAACAAAATGTGATTGAGTTACATCACTACACTTCACAATTGGTAATTTCTATGATAAAAATGCAGCTAAAATGAGAAAGAAATCATCTTGATGATCATGTATTTTCTCCTGATAATTCCCATTTTCTGCAAACAATGGCCAATTAGACCAGGTGAATAGAAAACAATGGTTTTCTCCCTCTGTTGATCATCAGATTGCCCCTATGCATAGATATGCATATCTATGCATAGATATGCTACACCTCATGAAAGAGGGGGCCAAGGAACATTTTTAAAAAATTTTTTAAAAACTTTATAAAAATCATGAAAGATTCTAATGTTCATCTAGGAGCAAAAATAACATTAGTTAGGTGAATGCAAGGTATACCTGGAAATTAGGTGGCCTCATGGAAGCATTTTGGAAAGAATGTCCTTTCTGTATAAGGGAAAAATAATGTGGAGGCAGAATGTGGGTTAAAGTTTTTCTTTTTATATCTACTCTTCTCTTCCTGTTTGATTTACACTATGAAGATCTGGCTCTAGTATACTACTTTACTTCATTCTCCTGTATCTGTCCCTGTGACTTACAGTGCTCCCATTATGCCAGCTCTGCTGTTCCTCCCTTGGTCAATTCTGGTTTTCAAGGCTTTGCACTGCTCTACTCCTATCTGCTGTGCCCTTCCTCAGATTTACTCGATTCACTCCTTCATGTTGTTCAGTGTTCTATAAACACTACTGCTTAGAGAGGCCACCCTGGCCACCACCCCATTATACTAAGATTTTCTGTAACATATTTACAGCCCTTATCAATATCTGAACCCATTTCATTTATTAATATTTCTGTGTTTAATATTTTTGTGTGTTTCATCGTCACCTGTTCGCAAGCTCCACTGAGGACAGATATTCTATGTTTATCATTACATTCAGCTATATTATAAATTCCAAAATAATACTGTTGAAATAAATTGGTTGAACTTAGAAAATAGTCCAGTTTTCATTCCGTAATGTAGGCTCTGCCTGATATGGCCCTTGCCTGGAACTCTCTTCCCATGAATTCCCAGTATTTCCTTCTTCGGATTTCCGCCTCAGTGCCTCAGCGCAGTCTTTCCTAAAGACCTTAACTATTGTCTCTTACTGTTTTGCATCATAGTGATCTATTCATTTCATTCTTAGCACACATTAATGGTCTATACTGTTTTATTTATTCATTTGTTTACCTGTTTATATTTTTATTCATTTGTGTTTATGTTATTATTTCTTTCCTCTTAAGATTGTAAGTTTCATTTTCTTTTGTTCATTGCTGTGTCCTCAATTTTTAAGGCACTAAAATTTTTTTGAGAAGACAGAGCAACAAATAAATAATTAGAATTTGATGAAAGTAGCACATAAGAAATACACACTGGTAGTGGCGATAATATAGAGGAGAACATAATTAACTCTCCACAAGGAGGACCAGGTAACATATCAGGGAGGACATAATGTCCTAGAGGGAAGAACCAAGAATGCTTTCTCAATTAGCCCCAATAACTGGATAGCTGGTGGTACAACTCCAGACCTCAAATTCAGGAGCGCCTGGGTGGCTCAGTGGGTTAAGCTGCTGCCTTCGGCTCAGGTCGTGATCTCAGGGTCCTGGGATTGAGTCCCACATAGGGCTCTCTGCTCAGCAGGGAGCCTGCTTCCTCCTCTCTCTCTCTCTGCCTCTCTGCCTACTTGTGATTTCTCTCTGTCAAATAAATAAATAAAATCTTAAAAAAAGAAAAAAGACCTCCAATTCAATCATGTAAAAGAAAGAATTTTTCTTTACTTCTCTGGACTGAAATGATGAAGAGAATGTGTCTAGGGATTCTAGTTAACATTAAGAATAAGTGGTAGAAAAAATGAGAGAAGATATTGGTTGTGTGTTCTTGGTTAAATAGAGAACTCCTCCTAGGTATAGAGACAATAGTGCTTAATGACTGTGTTTTCTAGTTTTAACTGCTAAATATAAATCTGACTGACCGTATATTTATTTTTCTCAATTCACATTACAACACTATGTACTTTTTTGCCCACTCTTGACTGTTGGGGACATGGGCCTCTATACATAAATACTAATCACTCCATGTAAATTCAAAATAGGGTTATTTGGCAAAATATTACAAGCAAAGGTATAGCAGAATGTACACGATTCCCCAGGCTCTCATCATATCATGAGAGAAGTATTCACATTGTGGGCATAGCTGGATTGGATAATCCATGGCTAACTTTCCAGTAGAGATGAACCCTGTCCCCATCATCCTACATGTACTTAAAGAAAAAGAGGCACAGGAAACTTCCATTTGACTACATAACAATAGAAGCTCTCTGGTATAACTTGATCTTATTAGAAAAGAAGAGCCTCCAAAATAACTCAGAGTTACAGAACCAGACTTAGGAAGTAGTGAGCATCCAGAACAATTGGATGTGTCTCTTTTCAACTATAATGAGCCTATTTTGTGTGTCTATATCTTCCTGTGTGTGTGTGTGTGTGTGTGTGTGTGTGTGTGTGATTGGGTATTCTTATGTTCATTTTAGGGCTCATAACAATAACTAAAAAAGTGAAACTAGATACAGAATGGACATTTCAGAAAGGCTTTAACTGAAAAATAAATTTATGCATAAAAAAGATGGTGGTAATTTCTTTATTTAACAGTTTTGAACATGTTACCAAAGACGTACACATGCATGTGTGCAATTGGAAGGCTTTTTTTATGTATGTTGATAATGTCTCAAATGAAGCCTTCTGTTTACTAAGTTATTTAAATCATTGATGTGGAATGAGATGAAATATGCAAATGAAAATATTTCCTATTTACTCTAATTTTATTATTCTGAGTATTAAAGATTATTCACAACCAGATGTCACTAAAAGATCACCAAGGTGTGTGTGATTATTGCTAGACATAGTAATGGGTATATTTTATTTGTTTTATTTATAGTCCCTAAAAGGCACTATTTTATAGTATAGTTATGATACAAGAATACACTAGTAAGTCAATGAAGCGAATACATGGTTCAGAAGCAGTAAAGAGAATTTTATAAATTTTGTACATCACAAAATTGTCATTTCATATCAGGGGAACAAATTGGCACTATTTTATTTTTATTTGCCATTTTGTTAATTAAAAAAAAAAAAAAAGAAAGAAAAGAAAAGAAAAGTTGGCCACTTCACTTCACATTCCTAACCTAGATGGTTGACAGTCATTTTAGTTTGTAAGTGACATTATAAGTTGAGCCCTTATTAACTGAAAGGAATTGTTATAATAATGTAATCTCAACAACACTAAGACAGAGGTGCTATTGTTATCCCTATTTTGTGGATAAAGAACTACTGATAGAGAATAATTAATTAAACTTGTCAAGGTTAAAACTGTGAACAAGTGAACATTATCTCTTAAGAACTCCACATTTTTTAAAGAAGATTTTTATTTTGTGGGATGAAGATGGAAGGACAGGTCTTGAGGGAGATGTACATATTCTTTTATGCTGCATGAACTCTAGAAGTAATCTTACAACCAGGTATATATATATATATATATATATATATATATATATATATATATATATAAAGATATTTATTGCAACGTTATTTTTAGATTGAAAAATTGAAGTGTTATGGAAGACTCTAGAGCTGTTAAGAAGAATGAGGATAATTCATGTTAAGAAGAATGAGGATATCCATAATAGATATTTTGGGTATATAAAAGCAAATTATAAAATAATATATAGTGTGATTCTATCTTGAAAAAAATTCATACAATAGAAGCACATAGAAATATATTGAATATAACTATGTAATACATATACACTATGTAAAAATGTGCTGAAATGTTATGCACTAGTAATTAGACATGAGAAATGAGATCCTGAGGGAAATGATGGTTGTAATATTGTGGTTTATAAGAAATACACATTCGTTATTCAGATGACCAAAATATATTTCTCATGTGTATTTGGTTTGTGTCCACAGTTTCTGGTTCAGAGCTCCCCAAACCCTTGGACTTTCTTAAGTGTTGAGAGTGATAAAGATACTTTTAGTATGTTAATGAGGTGTCTTTTGGAAGCACCTAAAGATAGGGGCTATAGCCAACTATGCCTTGGAGGATTGGAACTTTCAGTCTCACACCCAGACCTCTGGCGAGGGTAGAGGGGCTGAAGGTTGAATAAATTGCAAGTGGCCAATGATTTAATCCATTATGCCTTTGGAATGAAGCCTTCATAGAAACCAAAAAGGTCAGGGTTTGAAGAGCTTCTGGCTTGGTGAACATATAGGGATTTAGGGAAAATGGCATGCTCTGATTGAGCATAGAAGCTCCACAGACTTTCTACATACCTTGCTCAATATATCTTTTCTATGCAGCTATTCCTGAGTTATATACCCTGTTGTAATAAACCAGTAATCTATTAAGTAAAATGTTTCCCTGGGTTCTGTGAGCCTCCTTAGCAAATTAATCGAACTGAAGAGGAGGTCCTCGGAACCTCTATTTATAGTCGTCAGTCGGAAGTACTAGTAAGGAGGAGGTCATGGGAATCTTTTATAGCCTGTATCTAGTTTGTCAGAAGCATAGATGACAACCTAGGCTTGTGACTGAGGTCTGAAGGGGTAGGCAGGGAGGTGTAGTCTTGTAGGACCAAATCCTTAATCTGAAGCATTTGCTAGTAACTTACTAGCTAAGTATATATACTTAGCTAAATATATATACTAGCCAAGTATATGTACTAGCTAAGATACTAGCTAGTGTCTTACTTAGTGTCAGAAATGACTTGAATTCTCAGACCCCTGCTGGTATTTTAAACTTGTTTGTTGGTTCTAGGGCCCTCTCTTCCCCAAGTTGGAAATTGAGTCTCAGAACACCAAAAAGAATGGTAATACCACTTTTTAATACTTAATCTTCCAGTTTTGTTTATTCATTTTTGCTAAGATATTATTCTTTTTTTTAATATAATTTTTTTATTTTTGATAAACATATATTTTTATCCCCAGGGGTACAGGTCTGTGAATCACCAGGTTTACACACTTCATAGCACTCACCAAAGCACATACCCTCCCCAATGTCCATAATACCACCCCTTTCTCCCAAACCCCCTCCCCCCAGCAACCCTCAGTTTGTTTTGTGAGATTAAGAGTCACTTATGGTTTGTCTCCCCAAAAAACACACTGGAGTATTTAGATAAAAAATTAGCATTGGTTCCTAACCTTGCTTTTAAATTTGTAACCGAAATATATCCATTGTTTAAGAAACTTGAAATACAGCACATAAGATGTTGCATAGAACCAAATGAACCCATGATAGTCATTGAACAATTTCATAATATTCTCTTCTACCAGGACTTTACATCAATGGTAATACTGATAATAAATTTATTTCTGAAGTAGTTATACTTTGTTTTTATCCTGACTCAAATAGGAAATAATAATGAATTAGGAAAGTATAAGCTTGTGTTCAAATTCTATCACTATGTGATAGCAAGTAAGTCATACTGAATCTTTCCATCTCCAAGACCAGTGATATAGCACAGCAACTTCTCATTTTAATCAAATTATATTTAAAAGAAGGTATCAGTTTTTATGGTATACAAGTGGTTGTGGTGATTTGTAGTACCAAATTTATCAAACATTATGTAATTCTTAGTACCTCTGCAAATATTTGCATGTGACAATATGCTTGAAACCCCATTGTGCTTTCATTGAATTTGGTATATAGGAATCTCTTTAGCATCAAAAAGACCGTAATCCTTTTCTGACAGTGAATTTCTTAAGTTTCAGAGTCTCCTTTTTCTTATCAGCAAAATATGATTAGTAGTATTGCCTCCTGAGGTTGTTAAGAATTAAACTGAGTTATAGGGTGCCTGGGTGGCTCAGTCAGTTAAGTGTCTGCCTTGGTCTCAGGTCATGATCACAGGGTCCTGAGATTGAGTCCTCTTTGGGGCTCCCTGCTCAGTGGGGCCTCTGTTCTTACCTCTCCCTCTGCCCCTCCCCCATCCAACTAAATAAATAATTCTTTAAAAAACAGAATTATATATATCATTGTGTGTGTATATATATATATATATATATACATATATATGTCACATACAGTATAGATTCAATATATAGTAAATTTTAAATAAATATTAATCCCTGCTCTGACCCCAGTCCCCCTGAAAAGAAACCAACCATCAGTTTAACTGAGCTGAAGTACATATACCTTATTTAATTTCTACCTTAACTCGTATTCTAGAACTAGTAGCTTTTTGTGATCAAAGATTATAAAAGATTATGAAAAACAGCTTCACCCAGGGGAACAAAAAATTGGTGCACATCAATGCTATAAGACCATATTGTAGGATTTTACTCCGAGTACTTCAGTTCAAATCCTGACCTGAAACTTAAAAAAAGTTCTCAGCCTTAGTTTCATTTGCAAGGCATGTTTGACTTAACCAGTAGGAAGGTGGTGACTTAACCAATCTATTGATTAAGATCATGGATTCTGGAACTGAATTACTTGGGTTCAGTTCCTGAAATCTCCGCTCAGTACTTGTGTGACCTTGAGCAAACTCCTTCTTAAACACTCTATATGAATTTCCTTCTCAGTCAAACAAAGGTAATAATTATAGATATTATTGTGAGGGTTAAATAAGATGTTAGGCAGAAAGTACTCAAAACAATGTGTGTATAGCAAATGCTGTGCATTTGCCCTTGTAATTATAATTTTTTGTTATTATCAGACTCTTTTGAAGATTAAAATGAATACACAATATTCATAGTAGTATATTTATGATGCAAACTTTAACTTAGGGTCATTAATTTTGGGTGCCATTCTTATATATCCCTGCTCATCAACATTACACAAATTCTGGTATAGCCCATAAAATTAAGGATTTGTGGAATGAGAAAAAAATAATGTTTTCTTAAATATTCATAATTAAACAAATTATTGCCTTGAACTATTGAAATCATACCTATTTCAAGTAAGTTATTAGGAATATCTTGAGCAGAAAATATCGCCAGGAATTCTCTGACAATAAAATGAAAAATTATAAATATAACAACTATTGTTAGTTAGGTTCTATTGTTTTTAAAAGATGCAAAGTGTAGATTTCATTTTTAAACGATAATAAAATTTTATCAAGGAGAGAAATGAAAGTTTTTTTTTCAATAACATAGTTTCATTGATATATAAAGTTAGCATATAATTTCTATTCCCTATATACTTTATATAGGAAAAATACTAATTTTCAGAATTTTAATTATTAGTAAATTTATCATACTAAGTGTGAACAATTAGACAAAGTTATATGTGCATAAATACAAACTTATTTTTTATCATTCTTCTAAGTTACAGAAAGATGCCACTTAATTTTTATTAAAATTTAAACTTTTAGGATAAAGAGAAAATAATATAATCATAAGTGTGACCTTTCTGACATAGAGATATTCTAATTTGCAATTCATATAACCAGCATAATTTTTGCTTGTCTTTTTATAAACTTATTTAAATGTGAGTTTACATGGCTGGCATGGTCTTAATTGTAACTGATACTAGACAAATAAATCAACTAAAGATGATGATGAACCAAATTATTAGTTATCAGAGGGTCATGCATTAATCATGTTTTTGACACTGACTTCTGATGTAGTGCTCTAAAACTATTTTCTTAAACCTCAACTTTTTTTCCCAGTGGACTTGTATATGTAGATAATAACACTTCATTGCTCCTATCTATCTGAATACTTAGAGAAATATTCTGATTCCAAATCCTTAGTTCTCACTCTTATGCTATGCTACACTCTTTCAATAATTGTAGCAGAATCATCTTTTCTGGGATTTCTTGTGACCTCTAGGTGAAAAAGGTATGGAAATACATGTCTAATAGATGCAATAAATAGTATTTCTGTAGAATCAAAGAAAATGTCATTATTCTCCTTCTTGATGTAAACAAAAACAATGAAACTATATATTTTTACTAAACCTCACAGTCTTAATTTTTTTATGTAGTATGATTACATCTTGCTTTTTACTACTAATCATCACAGAGCCTTTGACTTTTCCTGACTATATGATGACAATAGGACAGTACAAATTATTATTTGATGTAAATAATCATTTTACCAGCTTTCTAGTTTTCTTATCACAGCATTGTTTATCTTAGCCTACTAAGACAGAACTATAACTCATATACAGTATTCCAGCCTTGCCAACATTTCTCAAAAGTTATTTTCTCAAACCATAAAACTGTAAAACCCTCCTATTCAGAGAAGATCAGAAATAGTTTATGTAGTCAAATAATTTATGGAAATACTGTGTGCTATCTTCCACTTTATACAATAATATTTCAAAGAGTCAGAGAGGTCAGGTGTAAGGGAAACTAACTATCTTATAACAATATTATCTGCTTTATTAGGAATAAGAATGTTTATTTTTCAAGTCTATAAGGATTACTGGACCATCCAGTGGAAAATGTTTCATTACATGTTTTATTTCACTTAATAACAATTTTTTTGAAACAAAATGTACTTACCTGTTTTGCTATATTCCAGCCTGATATGCCTCCTAATTTTTCACCTTATTCATTACTTTTACCTCCCTAATCACTTATTAGTTATAGCCATTCATTGACTTAGCAAATATTTGTCGACCATACGTTAAGCACTATTTTTGGCACTAAAGATATACCTCTATCCTATAGATTTACCTTTCTATGGGGTTGAGAAAACAGTAAGCAAACAAAAATTAAATAATTAAATATCAATGTGTTTCTTGATAGTTCATGAAGAAAGTTTTTCTTTTTAAAGATTTTATTTATTTATTTGCCAGAGAGAGAGTGAGAGAGAGAGAGAACAAGGATGGGGGAGGTACAAACTGAGGGAGGTACAAGCTGAGGGAGATGCAGGCTCCTACTGAGCAACAAGCCAGATGTAGGACTCAATCCCAGGACCATGGGATCATGATCTGAGCCAAAGACAGACTCGTAGCCAACTGAGCCACCCAGGCATCCCCAGAAACAGTTTTAAAGTGGACTCAAAAGCTTGGTGATTTTAATTTTAGGTAGTGTGGTAAACAGGAAGAAGGTGAGAAAGATAGAATGAGTGATGTTATCTGAGAGATAAACAGAGGGAACAGAAAAGTACAGATGCTTGGAGCCAGGTGAATGCCTGGTCCATTCAAAGAATACCAAAAAGGCCAGAAAGCTAGAAATGAATGGGTGAAGAAAAATAGAAGGCAATGTCAAATATGTAACAGGGATCTTTAAGGATTTTATAGGTCAATGTAAGGATATAGGTTTTTACTCTAGGTGATTTGAAATGCCAATAGAGGGTTATGAGCAGAAGAGCAAGAAGATCTGACTTATATTTTATCAGAATTATTTTGACTGCTGTACTGGAACTAGATTGAAGAGGGCAGGGGGTCAATGAGCAGAAAAAATAGGGAGACCACTTCACATGCTTCTACACTAATTAAGGTGAGAAAGGATGATGGCTTGGACAAGATTATAGCAGTGGAGGTCATGGGGCAGGGTTAATTCTGCATGTTTTCTGAGGATATATTTAACAAGACTTCCTAAAAGAATTAAGAATTACTTGAAGGTTTGAGGTCTTAAATAACTGGAAAGATAGAATTATAATTTTCTAGGTTGTAGAACACATTTTGGTGGGGGAGATGAGGGCTTCTGTTTTTTACTTATGAACTTTAACAGGATAACAATGAGTAGCACTTAGTAACACAGAGCTGAATATAAAGTCTCGCATAGGTATCCAGACAAAGAATCTTCAGTATAGCAATGATTTTGAAAGTAATGGAATTGCATGAGATCTCTAGGGGTGTTCAAATAAAGAGAAGAGATTTAGGGGCAAAATATTAGTCTTGGGCTATTCCAATATTCAAGGGTCCAAATATAAAGAAAAATTCACAAAACAGACTGAAAAAGAAAAGCCAACAAGACAAGAGGAAATCCATGAGATTAGTGGATGAGTGGAAGTATTTCACAGAGGAGGAAGTAATGAAATTTCTGATATTACAATTATATTTCTCAATATTGTCCTTTTATTGTCAGTAATTTTTATAATCTCACCATTTTTGTTTACAGTATTTTATAATCATACTTTATTTAATGAATAATTTAAATATAATTGAGGGCCTGCCATGAGTGACATATTAATAGCTACCCACTGTATATATTATGCTAAGAATGAAACATTAAAAGATCTGAAACAGATCCAAACAGACATTTTCCCTTTGTAATACATTAAAGTAAGTGCTGTTAGATTCAGAAACTGAGGGTGAAAGAAAGTATGAGAAAAATGCACCAAAAAATGATATGTTGCTTCTGAGTCTTAAGTATTTTAAATTTTTCAAGGAAGTAAGAAAGATTGGCAAGATTCCAGGTAGAGCAAAGAGCAATACGATGGATTTGGGAAGCATGAGAGAACATAGCACACTTGGGGAATAGTAGATATACCTTAATAATGCCAGGGTTCAGGTACATAACAAGATAGGACAGAAATTGAACTAAGAAGGTGAACAGGACTCATAAAAATGGACTTTGCATGCATGCTAAAGTCTTTTTGAAAGTCTCTGTAGGTGATGGGAGTCATTAAAGCATTTCATGTTATACAAAAGAAGTGTGTGATTAAGGGAAGTTATATTGGTAGCATTTTGAGGTTAAACTGGTAATAGGTAAGATGGGTTACTAAATTATTGTAGTAGCTCAGACAAGAATTTCTGGGAGACTAAATACATGGAGCAGAAGTAGGCATCTGGACAGAAGGATGAGTATATAATATATTATGTGAAGCAGAATGAGTGTGATTTAGTAACTTGATGGAAAGGGTATAAAATAAACCTACAAGATTATCAGGTCTCTGTTAGTAGGAAGTAAAATTTAAAAAAGACAACATGTGTGTGCACATGTATTTGTTTTATAAACAGAGCTCCAGTGAAAGATTAAATATTTAAAAAAAATCTGACTTTGGGTCTATGGGACATGCAGAGAATAAAAATAAAATGCAATGGAAGTTTAGGGGGTGCCTGTGTGGCTCAGTCATTAAGCGTCTGCCTTAGATTCAGGTCATGATCCCAGGGTCCTGGGATCCAGCCCTGCATCAGGCTCCCTGGTCGGCAGGAAGCCTGATTCTCTCTCTCCTACTCCCTCTGCTTGCATTCCCTCCCTCACTGTGTCTTTCTCTGTCAAATAAATAAAATATTAAAAAAAATAAAAAGAAATAGAAGTTTAGGATTTAAATGAAACATTCTCACTGAAGATATAGAATGTGACACCATCTATGGATGGTATTTGAAACTAAGAGGAACGTAGGTCACTCAAAGGAGTATTTAAAGTGACATAAGAAACAAGTCACTGATAAAACACAGGAGCAGAAGAATAGAAAACCAGAAATTCTCCTGAGAAAGAATATTACAGGTGGAAGGAGACAGAGAGAGAGAGTTGTATAATGGGACCGGGGAGGGTTTTTTCCAAAATTAAAGAATAGTCATTAGAATCAAATATTCCCAAGAAATCTAGGACCACAGAGGTGACGAATCTGAAAAACTGACCACAGAGTTCTGAAATTAAGGAAGTCTTTGTCACTTGAGACATTGGTGATTTAATTGCTTCTCATTATTGATATGATTGATGAATAAATATTAAATGCTTATGTTCTTATATAGTTGCTGAGAACTTCATAGCGGTTACATGTGATTTATGAGACTATTTCAAACCTGACAAAGTTTGAAAAGTCTTAGTGACCACGGTTGCAGACACTTACACTGCCAAAGCTCTGGAAAGTTTTGTTGCATTGTGATATCTCTCAAAGGCATATTTATGTTTTTTTTTTTTTAATGAAATTGTTATCTCAAGTAAATTCTGCTTTGTACATTGCTATTGAATTGGCAGTATGAATAATTCTTTCCTTATTAACTAAAGTTAATCTGATGTAAAGTTAAAGTGTTCATAATTGTTATTTCACAATTTAAAATTTTTCTTAAAATAATACACACCTCAATGTAAAGAAAGCACCCCAAAACAACCTGAAACATTATGCAGTTATGTAAGATGCTAGTTAATCATCTTCTGCAAACTCTCTCTTATATTCTAACCTCTGCACTCCACTCACTGGCAAACAGTAAGTATGAATGGACATTTGTTTCTGTACATCTTTAAGGACTATTATCACTACCCAATAGAATTTTCTGGGGTGATAGAAATACTTCTAATCTGATTGTCCAATAGAAGAGACAATAGCCACATATGCCTATTGAGTACTTGAAGTGTGACTCAAGTGACATTTTATTTTATTTTTAAAGATTTTATTTATTTGCTTAAGAGAGAGGAGAATGAGAGAGTGAAAGAGAGAGAGAACATGAGAAGGGGGAGGGTCAGAGGGAGAAGCAGATTCCCTTACTCCCCGTTGAGCAGGGAGCTCGATGTGGGACTTGATCCCAGGGCTCCAGGATTATGACCTGAGCTGAAGGCAGTCACCCAACCAACTGAGCCACTCAGGGGCCTCACCAGTGACATTTTAAATTGTATTTAATTTTAATTAATTTGAGTTTGAATGACTGCATATAGATGGTAAGTGATGTGAGAAACAAACACAGAAGAAATATTAATACATTTCCTTAGTACCTACAGTCCATTGATGAGTACTTAAAACAGGCACAGTGACATTTCTCTAGGAACTCAGTGGCCTCGTTGTTATTACCTTGCTAAGGGCAAAAGGCAGTCTTAGTCTTAGTCCAACCTCTGCCCCACTCGCACTGGGTTTCCATAGTCTACTTTAACATATAAAGATTCCTTTGGAAACTTCCTTTATTTCTATCACCCAGATATATGTTGGCAATCATCCCCCAAGCATATGGCCCACTGATACACATCCAAAGGGTCTCATTTCTAAGGTTTTATTAGATGGTAAAAATAACCTTTTCCCAATAGTAGTTAGCCTCCTCAAGGCCCTGGAAAACTTGCTTCCAAATTCCTTAGACACTTAACCCTACTCCCAACCTCTCCCCATCTTGAAAGTAGATAATGGGCTACTACCCATTGACCCAGTGCAGACCCCATGCCTCCTGTCCCCATGCTAAAGTAAAACTACCTTTTTGCACCAAGCACATCTCAAGAGTTCTTTCTTGGCCATCAGCTTCAAACCCTAACATTCTTTCCCACATCAGTAATTAGGTACCAATGTTTAATTTAGTAACACTTTGAGTTCTTGTTATATATCAGGCACTGTTATAAGAAATGTAGGTGTAGGGCGCCTGGGTAGCTCAGTGGGTCAAAGCCTCTGCCTTCGGCTAGCGTCATGATCTCAGGGTCCTGGGATCGAGCCCCACATCAGGCTCTCTGCTTAGCAGGGGGCCCATTTCCTCCTCTCTCTCTGCCTGCCTATCTACTTGTGATCTCTGTCTGTCAAATAAATAAATAAAATCTTAAAAAAAAAGATATGTAGGTGTTTTAATTCATTTAATTTTCACAACAAATACATCAGATGAGTACTGTTTTTCTCTCCATTTTAGAGATAAGGAGATGGATATAAGAGGTTAAATGAGTGATTTACAAATAGCATTGATGATAAATTCTGTGGTGTATATTCAGCACTTGCTAGGACCAGTCGCTAAGCTAAGTGATTGGTACCAGCCCGCTGACCTGACACTGATGCTAATGTTTCATACTGGTTCTGACCAGTAGTCACAACTGCCCAGTAGGGTGTGTTATGTTACCACCCCCAGTTTTCAGGTTAAAAGATAGGCTTGGAAGAGATTCCAGTCACTTGTTCAAAGTCATGATAACTTGTGAGCCCCAGATGGAATAGCCTGTGTGATCACCAAACTTATTTCATCACTTGCTAAATATTAATGCTTTCCTGAGAAGGGGCAAAAGGAGAGTAAGTTTTCTGGCTGGGTCATGATAATCATGAACATACTTTCTTGGACTAACTTTCATTATTTTCCTATTCCCAACAGTGACCAAAAGCGCCTTGGCTTTCAGAAAACTTCCCTCTGCTCTCCTTTCCCCTTCCTACCAAAGAAAGAAAAATTCTGCCTTTTTATAAGTTCTATAAGTAGCCTTAATATTTTAAAGAGTGTCTCCATTTAGACAAGAAAAGAATAGTAGAAAAGTGAAAGAAATGCTATTTGAATTTAAGTGACTGATCAGAGCTCCTTGTATCTTTTAGAGCAGCTTAGCCTCACCTGCTTCTCCTTTGTTTATCATCACACCTGCCTTCAGCTGACAGGGGAGATTAATTTTGCTTTAGAAGGAATGTTTCCACTTTGCACTGAGAAGGAAGTGTTTCGTAATTCATATAGGAAATTTGGCCATATACTCCACTGACATTCTCAGTCTTTCTGACTAAATATCGCTCTTATCATAACTTTTGGCAGAGCTGTGAGTTACAGACTTGGTATTTTAATGTGAAGTTTTCTTCAATAGCTTAATAGATGACATTTTATAAACTAAAAAAAAAAAAATTGCCTTCGCACACTAATCTTGACTCACTAAAAATCTATAATCATTCCAATTAAAATCTGAATGTATTGCCTTAAAAATGCAACATATTGTGATTTGTTGTCATATTTCTAAAATTCACTGAGTTCAATTCATGATTTATTAGAGCTGCACTCATTTCTTATCTTAGTTATCTTTTTTTTTATGTTTGATTGATTGACCATATTGTTATTTGGGCTCTGACTGAGCATGGAGGAATATTGTGCATGAGACATTAATCAGGAAATTATGCATTGCTTTCACAACTGGACTTTACTTTGTAATATTATATTAGCTCTTAACATGCAAATTATTTTAGGTAATTACCTCATTTTTCAGTAGCTATTTGATGGATAGAAGTTTCATGCAGATTCTTTTGTGTAATTTAAAATCTTGTGGCGATTTGTTTCTTTTCTTGTTCATGAGCAGCCCAGTTTTAGTTGTTACACATCAGACTCCTGAGACCAGTTGTAGAAAACCATAGCTGTAGAGCTCATTCTCCCAATTTCTTTCAACCCTAACTCAAGCTAGCAATTTGAGCAAGTGTTACCGAAATCTGTCTATATCTAAAACTATGCACATGATTTGTGTTTTTGTATCATTAAAGTAAAAACTGAGATTACTGGATAGATCAAAATGCACAATTAGAGTACTGTTCTTTGCCTTGCTAGCCAGTTCAATTAGCAAAGTTAGTAAAAACAAAACAAACAAACAAAAAAAAACTACAGTTTTCAAATAACTGAATATTCCACATTACAAATGCATGTCTCTTTTCTCTAGTTCTAATTTTAGGTAGCTTAGCTAATATTCAAAACATGGCTTTAATTAATATTGTAATACAGGAAAAATATGTAGATAGACTATTATTATGCATGTTATAATTGTAGTTGTCAAACGCATATAATATATTAGCAGACCTCTTATCCAGAGTTTTATCACATATATTTATATATGTGAATGGCCCAGGATATTCAGACCCTTCTTTCCTCACATTTTTTAAATCTAGAATGTCATATAATTATACGAGACTGTTTGTTATGATCTTGTCCATTCAGAAACTTGCTGCTAGAAAATAGCTTCTCCATAAATGTCAAGTAATGTAAAATTGAATGCCTATATTTAAATAGATTTTAGCAGATAATAAAATTCTTGAGATTAAAATGGTTTCATTCAGGGAGGCAGATAATTCTTTCCACAGTGTGCAATTTATGTGTCATGTTATGTAAAATACAATTTTAAAAATACTTTTTAAAAGCACAAATGAAAAGTATCTATTGAATAAAAAAAAAGGAAGGTAGTGTTCTCATTGCAGGTCTAGTTGAAAATGTGAAATATAATGACAAGGTATAAACTTCTATTTTCTAAACATTGCTTTGACTAGATCTGCTTCCTGTTAATTCCTTTGGGGGTTATTCCAGAGATTCAAGCTATCAAAACAAAATTTTTACTCAGAACCTAACCTTTCTTTATTTAAGACAAAACAAAGGAATTAGAGAATTTTGACACACTATTATATGAAGCATAAGAGAAAATTGCTTTTCCATTTACAGGTATGCATTTGGCACTTTATCTCTGAACACCCAGATGTCTCACAGCTTACAATTGGTTCACCAGCACAAAAGATGTATCTTGTCTCTTGAGAGAACAGCTACTGACAACCTTTCACTCACTAAATATTAAAATGGACATATAAAATTACATGTCTGATAAATAGTATTTTTTTAGGAAAGTGAATTTTTGGGCTAATATTCTGCAGTCTCTAGCATGGGTTGGTGGTAGGTAAGGGAATGGTAGAAATTCTAATTAGGTTGCCAAAATAGTTTGTACACGGGGAAAAAAAGGCCTCACACAGAAAGGGGTGACAGATGGATTCCAAATGAGGGGCCACATAGGAGAGATGACAATGCTCCCAAATCAAAGACAAGCAGGGTACTTCTGAGTCAAAGCTGGGTTTATTGAACTGTTACAAAGAGGGAGATTATACACACTGGGCTTGGGACATCTGTTGAGAGGGTATTAGGAGGGTTTTCTGTTAGGATCTGATCTTGCATTAGGTGATTTGGGTAGGGGTTCAAGGAGATAGAAATAGTTTTGACTGAGTATCCTAAAAATTCTTATTTTAAGAACAGGATGTGTAAACAATTCTAAAGGTGAAATTGGTGAAGAAGCAGCAATCACTAATAAAAGCATTCGTGAGGAGATACTAGGTCATTTTTATTATTTGAACACTCTTAGTTTTTGTCTGACATGACTATGGATTATGGAGGGTTTGGGTTTTTTTGTTTTTCTTTCTTCATGGTCATAGAATGCCTGGTCTGTCTTCAGTAGGAGAAAACCCCACCTAGCTGACAGTGCCATAATACTTGCTGAGCTGTCAGGTGTTTTTGTTGTTAGTTTTTGTCATTCTCAAACACAGTACAAAGAGACAGTTGATGTTAGAAAAGGTCTGTTTGTATATTGGGATGTTCATATTCAAAGAAAACAGGAGTCAACATTTTAAAAATATGGACTATGAGCTAAATTTTTATATATGTTATTTCATTTACTTCTAAGAGATTGTAGTATTTGTCTCCAGATGCAGCAACTAGGGGTGGGAGTCAATTAGGTTATTTGCTTGCAGTTGCACAGATTATAAAAGGAAAGACTGGATTTTGAACTATGAGCCCTCAGATGCTAAAATACATGATTTTTCCACTTCAACAATATAAAGAACATATATTCCAAGTTAGAATTGGAAACAGTTTATGGTGTCATGGGCAGAATTTGGCAGTCCAATGTGGAACTTGATTTGGAAGAAAAAGAGGTTGAGTTTCTTTTTAAATATGTTAAGTTTGAAGCCATGATGAAGCATCATTTATCCATTTATTCATTTATTAAATTTTTTAACATTGTTCTGTTAATAGACGTTGGATTTATTTGCAGATTTGGGCTTTCACACATTTTTGTATGTATTTTTTGATATATTATCTGTTCAGTAAGAGTGGAATCGCTGAATTCAATAATACAATCTTCGAGCTTAGTAGTTGGTACCCACCTGTTCTCCATATTAGGTAGTACCAGTTTATACTCCCTCTACCAGTATATGAAAGATTCCTTTGCTTCAGATACTTGACATCATTGACTTTTAAATTTTGGTCATTCTGGGGAATTATGTTAAGAAAAATTACATTTTAGTAATAATAGTGGTTTATTTTTATATTATATATATATTATATTTTATATATTTTTATATATTGTATTTTATTATATATTATATATTTTATATTTAATATATTAATATTATATATTTTATATATTATATATTTCAATTTTTATTTTTTGTTTGTTTTTACTTTGCATGGCTCTGATTGTTAACACAGTTAACCTTTTAAATATTTCTTGGCCATTTGTATATTGTCTTTTGTTCCTATCTTGGCAATTTGTGGGTGGGAAGGGCTTCATTTTCCTATGAAGTATAGGATTTATTTGTATATTTTAGATATGAACCTGCTGGGGGTAATATGTGTTGCAAGTAAATTTTCCCACAGTTTAGCTCATTTTTCACATTTTTAGTAACATCTTTTGATGAATGGAAATTATTTTAATATAGTCCATTTTATCACTTTCTTGGATTAGTGCTTTTTGCCTGTTTAAGAAGTTTTAGTACTCTGAGATCATGAAAATATTTTCCTAAATTATCATCTAGAAAAACATTATTACTATTATTTGCATTTCAGTATATAATTAATCTAGAATCAATTGTTGTATACAGTAAGGGATAAGTGTTGTTTTTTTCCCTTCTTCCTTTGTGATATCCAGTTGTCTCTCACTATTACTTGACAACATCTTTATTATTCACTACTCTGCTGTGTTATTTTGGCAAAAACCACAGATCTGTATATGTGTGGGTCTCTTTCACCATTCTTTGTCCTGTACCTTTGGTGTATTATTGGGTTATTTTTCTAGCTTTACACTGCTAGGAATAAAGTTGTTAGGAACATACTTGTTCCAATATTTGAGGATTTATGTTTTCTTTTCTCTTTGGTAAATACCTTCCTTATTTTCTCTCAGCAATGATTTCTAGTTTTCACTGGACAGGTTTTGCATATAAGTTATCCCTAGTATTTCATTTTTGATACTATTGTAAGTGGTGAATTTTAATAGTAATTTTCATTTGTTAATCATTATTATACAATAACACATTTTTGTTTATTATTTTCTTTTAAGTTACATATTATGTTCATTAAAATTCATCACAATTATCATATAGTTTTAGGACTTAAATGAAGACACTGCAATAGTGTAATCACTACCAGAATCATATAAAACAGTCCCATCAGTCCAAACATTCTCTTGTACCCCTTTGTAATGAAAGTATTCCTCTAACCCTAGACCCTGGAAATGAGTGATTAGTTTTCTGACCCTGTAACTTTGCCTTTTTTTCAGAATGTCATGTATATGGAATCTTACAGTGAGCAGCCTTTTAAGTCTTGGTGCTTTCATTTGGCATAATGCATTTGAGATTCATCCATATTATTTAATGTATCAGTGATGCATTCCTTATTATTGCTGGCTCATATTACATTATATAAATCCATTCACATGATGAGAAATATTTCGGTTATTAGTATAGTGGCTATTAACATTAGCTTGGGTAAATTCCTAGTGGTAGAACTAAGGAATAAATGGTAAATATGGAACATGTTTTATAAGAGAACACCAAACTTTTACAAAGTGCCTGTATCATTTTGTATTTCCACAAGCAGTGTATTAGAATTCTAGTTCCGCCATATCCTCACCGTGGGAAAGTCTGCATATGTGCACGTTCACAGGTATATGTTTCATTTTTACCTCAGTTTTAGCCATTCCAATTTGCAGGGGTTTTTTTAAAGATTTTGTCTATTTATTTGACAGATATTTATTTATTTGACAGAGAGAGAAAGATCACAAGTAGGCAGAGCAGCAGGTAGAGAGAGAGGGGGAAGCAGGCTTCCTGCTGAGCAGAGAGCCCGATGCGGAACTCGATCCCAGGACCCTGAGACCATGACCTGAGCCGAAGGCAAAGGCTTTGACCCACTGAGCCACCCAGGCACCCCATCTTATTGCAGTTTTAACTGACATTTAATTGACTCGTAATGTTGAAAATCACCTTATGTGCTTCTTTTCCATCTGAACATATTCTTTAGTGAAGTGTCTAATCAAAATTTTGTTGAATTTCTAAATTTAGTTCTTTGTTGTTGTTGTATTTTAATGTTGAGTTTTGACAGTTCTTGATATATTTTGGATATATGACCTTTCTCATATATGTATTGCCTGTATTGTCTACTAAACTGCATTTGTCGCTTTTCTCTATATATAATCTCTTTCAAAGAACACAGGTTTGGAATTTAAGTTCAAAATATGTTTTTTTCATTTATGGATAGTACTTTTAGAGTAGTGTCAAAGAAATCTTTGCCTAACTCATAGTCACAAAAATTATCTCATGCATTGCCTTCTACAAATTTTATAATTTTGAATTTTCTATTAAGTTCTGTGGTTCATTTGAGGTTATCTTTGCACTTGATACGATGAATGGATTGATGTGCTTTTTGACATTTTTCTAACTTTTCAAGAAGTTCTTTTCTCCATTTTTGTGACTTGGCACTTTTTTGGAAAAATTGATCATTTATGTAGAAGTATATTTTTAGTCAGTTTGATTAGAGGCATATCAATTTAATTGATATTTTTGAAATATCTTTTTAAAATCAAAGAAAATTTTAAAAATGGATAGATATTTCATGTAAATGAGTAGGAATACTCAGTACTATCAAGATGTCAATTGTTCTTATCTACAGATTTAGTGAAGTCCCAAACAAAATACCAAGCAAGTTGTTTTATGGATATTGATTTTAAAGTTTTTATGGAGAGGCAGAATAGCCCAGGAAATGTTGATGGACAACAACAAAGCTGGAGGACTTAAGGTACCCAACCTTAAAACGTACTAAAATGCTATAGGAATCAAGACAGTGTGATATTGGCGAAAGGACAAATTTTTCAGTGGAAGAGAAGAGAACCCAGAAACAGACCCATATAAATGTAGTCAACAGATCTTTGACAAAGGAGTAAACAAAACAATGGAGCAAAGATTCTCTTTTCAACAAATGGTGCTGGAACAACCGAAAATCCACATTAAGGAAAAAAAAAAAAAGGAATCTAGACCCAGACTTTACACTCTTTGCAAAAAATTAACTTAAAATGGACCATAGACCTCCATATGAAGCACAATACTATAAAGCTCCTAAAAGATAACATAGGAGAAAATCTAGATGACTTTGCACATGGTGATGCCTTTTTCCCCTCCCTCCCTCGCTCTTTCCTTCCTTTCTTCCTTCCTTCCTTCTTCCTCTCCTCTCCTCTTCTTTCCCTTTTTCTCTTTCTTTCTTTCTTTCTCTCTCTCCTTTCCTCCCTCCCTTTCCTCTTTCTTTCATTTTCTTTCTTTCTCTTTCTTTGCTCTTTTTCTCTCTTCCTTTCTTTCCTTTTAAAGATTTATTTATTTTAGACAGAATGAGACAGAGAGCATGGGGGAGGGGAGAGGGAGAGAGTCTTAAGCAGACTCCATGCTGGGCACACAGCTTGATGCAGGGCTCTTTCTCAAGGCCCCAACATCATGACCTGAGCCAAACCAAGAGTTGGCCACTGAACTGAATGTGCCACCCAGGTGCCATGATGATACCTTTTTAGATACAATACCAAAAACATGATCCATAAAGCAGTAACTATTAAGTTGGACTTCATTAAAATTCATAAAGACTTCTCTATGAAAAACAGTATCAAGAGAATCAGAAGACAGGACTGGGAGAAAATATTTCCAAACAATCATTTGGTAAAAACTGTTTTTGGGGCACCTGGGTGGCTCAGTGGGTTAAAGCCTCTGCCTTTGGCTCAAGTCATGATCCCAGGGTTCTGGGATTGAGCCCTGCATCAGGCCCTCTGCTCCACAGGGAGCCTGCTTCCCCCCCGCCCCCCGCCTGCCCCTTTGCCTACTTGTGATCTCTGTCAAATAAATAAATAAAATCTTTAAAAACAAAACAAAACAAAATGTTTCTTATATTAAACAAAAACTCTTAAACCTCAACAATATGAGAACAAACAACCTGACTAAATAATGGGCCAAAGACCTTACAAACAGCTCACCAAAGAAGATATTCTGATTGAAAATAAGCATATAAAAATATGTTTCACATTAAAATACAAAAAAAAAAAAAACAACAATAAGAGATCACTGCCTACTTACCAGAGATCACTGCCTACTTGCCAAAATCCAGATCACTAACAATGTGGAGCATACATTACTAGGGGTAATGCAAAATGGTGTAGTCACTTTGGAAGACAATTTGTCAGTTTCCCAACAAAACTTGTAATACTCTTACTATACAGTCCAGCAATTGAACTCCTTGGCATTTATGAAGAGGAGTTGAAAACTAATGTTAAATATTCCAAAATTAGCATTGCAAATTATATATAATTCTTTATATTTTTAAAATAAGATATAGAAGAAACAATGGTGAACCCCATTTATGATATGTTATATAGAAAGTCAAGTTAATATTAATGGTAAGGAAAATTACTTTGTACTATGGATTATACTATACTCCATACCTGAAAGTCATCTTAGAGGTTCAGTTTAGTTTATGCAGCATATCTAAATGCTTCCATCTCATGACTACCCTAATTATTTTCATCAACTTATTATTTTCCTGTTTATTTTATTCTTAAATGGAACATTTTATTCTTAAATGACAGTATCTTTTTTTTTTAATTAGAAATAAATGTCTGCTGAGAAAAGAATGCCATGTTTCAGTTTTTGCTTCCTTGCAGAATATTGTTTTTTATATAATGTGAATAACTCTTAAATCTCTTTCTTCTTATGTTGCAGGTATCTGAAGTCTGAAAGTGAGACCTGCAGTAATTTTTCCTAAGGTAGGGACACCTTTATTTTTTGTATTTCCATTTGTTCAAGCATTACCTACACACAACACAATGAAGGGTTGTATTTTTTTTTTTGTATTTGTATTTTGTATTTCCATTTATTCAAGCATTACCTACACACAGCCAATGACGAAGTTGACCTTATCAAAATGTAAATTATAGGGAAAACAAACACACTAACCTTGAGACAAGCTTTCCAAAGACAATTAGATATATTCCCTCTCCAAAGCTTACTTTGGTGTCATCTCAAATCATAAATTCTGAGATTTTTGAATAAGTGAAAGTTCATTGTTTTCAACTGCTCTGTTGTCAGATACTTAATGAGTACATGCTAATACAAAAGAAAATTAAAAATTGATTTTTAATAGAAAAAGAGTAAAAATTATATGATGTACTTGCTTAATAATTAGATATTTCATAAAGATATTCTTAATAAACCCCCTGAAGACAATAATAGGAAGAATAAGATGCAAAGAAGGGTTCAAACAGCCTTGCATAACTCGATTTGGGGTGTTTAATAAGTGAGGAATGTGAATAGGCAATGAAATACATAATAGCCATAATTCAAAATATGGATAGATGAATTGAAATTAGAGAGGAAGATGGTTTCTGGCAGACATGTTTTATGTTTTATAACACAGCTTGTGCCTCTCTTATTCATTTGATAGGTAAGGGTTACTGGGAACAAATAATGGGACATACTGACTATATAGAACTGACAGTTGATTTTGAATGAGCACATCCAAATTACTTGGATTTTTTCTATTTAAGTCCAGAGCAATTGGTTATTCTGTCTTTTCAAGCAATTAAACTGTATAGGGAATGGGGCTGTTAATTTTTTGACCATGTTGACTAGACTTTTTAAACCGATTAAGATAGTTCTGGTAAATGATACTACACACTAAGTTGCTTTAGCATTTGCATAATGAAAAAATATTTCCTTTTGTATTTGTTTTTATATGGAGCAAATTAATTGCCAAGTCAATCAAGTAAAATAATCTCCCTTTAGAAAATTGAAAATAAAATTTGAAGAGCTCTCAAAGCATTAAACTGAATATCCAAGGGCTATGGTGAGAAGCTCCATGAAACAGCATATTTAAATAGGTGCAGATTGTCTTATCAGTGTCCTATTATAAACCATATACTCGGTGTAGCAGGTATTACACATCTGTGCAATAATACGTAAAAAGGTAGAAATGAATTAAAAAATTGTAGCACCTCTTTAAATTGAAAACTTTTTTATTTCTTTACAAGCCTCTTCATTAAGTTATTAAATTTTTTTTCTTAAAATGAATGGATTAAAAATATGTGACTAGGAGATGAAGATTTCAATCTAAATTATAATTATTTCCTACATCTGTTCTGATACATTTAGAATGGTTTGTGCTTGTAAATTAGGTGTTAATGAAATAAAAATGTTGTAACCATGTGGAACATCAGGATTGCAATCGACTGAAGAAGATTCTGTAAACTCTCCAAGGATGTACTACTGCAATGAAAGCTCTTATGAGCCACCCACTATACACAAATTATGTCTTTATACACTTAACTATTAAATTTAAGGTAAATACCTAAAAATTGCCAGAGGGAAGCATTGGCAAGAACTGTCTTTTAAAGACAAGCATTATACTTTTATTTGTGTTTACTTTGTTTCTGAGCCAATCAGCTGCACAATGTATAAAAGGCACAGTGTTTTATAGCCTTCTAATCTACTCCATAGGGATACAGAGAAATATGCCAAGTCATCCTTAGAAGATGAACTGTTAGCAGAGATGATCAATTTTGTTTGCCCATCATTCCTCTTAATGTCCTAATCACACTCTCTGGGTTATTTCATTCAATAAGTTCTAATTCTGTTATATTTTTGTTCAGCCAAATGCCTAACTCCATAAAATATATATCTAAATGAGATAAATTTTCATCAGAGTGATGAAATGAATTAAACCTATAGTGACATCATTCCAAAGAAAATCTTCTCACACAGATATTTTGGTGTTATTAGTTTTATTAAATTAATGTGAAATATTAGGAATCAGAATTTTAAGGAATATATATTTATAATACTTTGAAAATTATAAGCAAATATTATAAAATTATTTTATACAGCCCCAATATCTAATTCCAATTTTATTTTCAATATAGTCAAAAACATCTAATAGTGTTATGTGGATTTTTTTTTTTTAATGCTCCAATCTTTTTAATTGAAGCCTGCTGATTAAAGTCAAAAAAGTAAGTTTGGGGAAAAATACCTCGTAAAAGACACAAGAGAGATAAAGACAACAAAATAATTTATTTTACCAAAGGGAACTTATTTTCAAAATTATGTTTATTGTCAAAATACCAAAATAACATGATTAGATTTATCTAAATGCATCACCTATATAATTGTAGATTATTAGAAATTTTGAATAATCTAAGTGAAATAAGTCAATCAGAGAAAGACAAATACCATATGATCTCACTCGTGTGTAGAGTTTAAGAAACAAAACACATAAATGTATGGGAAAAGGGAGAAGGAAAAAAAAAGAGAGAGGGAAACAGCCATAAGAGACTGAGACTCAGGGTACTATATGGCTCAGTTGTTAAGCATCTGTCTGCAGCTCAGGTCATGATGGTTCCCTGCTCAACAGGATGCATGCTTTCCCTCTCCCACTCCCCCTGCTTCTGTTGTTGCTATCTCTGTCTCTCTCTCTGTCAAATAAATAAATAAAATCTTTAAAAAAAGAAAGAAAGAAAGAAATTGAGATTCTTAGCAATATAGAACAAACTGAGGATTGAGGGAGAGGGGGGTGGATGGGGATGGGCTAGATGGGTGATGGGCATTAAAGAGGGCACTTTTTTTTTTTTTTTACTTTTAATTATTATTTTTTATAAACATATATTTTTATCCCCAGGGGTACAGGTCTGTGAATCACCAGGTTTACACACTTCACAGCACTCACCAAAGCACATACCCTCCCCAATGTCCATAATCCCACCCCCTTCTCCCAAAACCGCTCCCCCCAGAAACCCTCAGTTTGTTTTGTGAGATTAAGAGTCACTTATGGTTTGTCTCCCTCCCAATCCCATCTTCTTTCATTTATTCTTCTCCTACCCACTTAAGCCCCCATGTTGCATCACCACTTCCTCATATCAGGGAGATCATATGATAGTTCGTTCGCTGCTTGACTTATTTCGCTAAGCATGATACGCTCTAGTTCCATCCATGTTGTCGCAAATGGCAAGATTTCATTTCTTTTGATGGCTGCATAGTATTCCATTGTGTATATATACCACATCTTCTTGATCCATTCATCTGTTGATGGACATCTAGGTTCTTTCCATAGTTTGGCTATTGCGGACATTGCTGCTATAAACATTCGGGTGCACGTGCCCCTTTGGATCACTACGTTTGTATCTTTAGGGTAAATATCCAATAGTGCAATTGCTGGGTCATAGGGCAGTTCTATTTTCAACATTTTGAGGAACCTCCATGCTGTTTTCCAGAGTGGCTGCACCAGCTTGCATTCCCACCAACAGTGTAGGAGGGTTCCCCTTTCTCCGCATCCTACCAGCATCAGTCATTTCCTGACTTGTTTATTTTAGCCATTCTGACTGGTGTGAGGTGATATCGCATTGTGGTTTTGATTTGTATTTCCCTGATGCCGAGTGATATGGAGCACTTTTTCATGTGTCTGTTGGCCATCTGGATGTCTTCTTTGCAGAAATGTCTGTTCATGTCCTCTGCCCATTTCTTGATTGGATTATTTGTTCTTTGGGTGTTGAGTTTGCTAAGCTCTTTATAGATTCTGGACACTAGTCCTTTATCTGATATGTCGTTTGCAAATATCTTCTCCCATTCTGTCAGTTGTTTTTGATTTTGTTAACTGTTTCCTTTGCTGTGCAAAAGCTTTTGATCTTGATGAAATCCCAATAGTTCATTTTTGCCCTTGTTTCCCTTGCCTTTGGCGTTGTTCCTAGGAAGATGTTGCTGCGGCTGAGGTCGAAGAGGTTGCTGCCTGTGTTCTCCTCAAGGATTTTGATGGATTCCTTTCGCACATTGAGGTCCTTCATCCATTTTGAGTCTATTTTTGTGTGTGGTGTAAGGAAATGGTCCAATTTCATTTTTCTGCATGTGGCTGTCCAATTTTCCCAGCACCATTTATTGAAGAGGCTGTCTTTTTTCCATTGGACATTCTTTCCTGCTTTGTCGAAGATTAGTTGACTGTAGAGTTGAGGGTCTATTTCTGGGCTCTCTATTCTGTTCCATTGATCTATGTGTCTGTTTTTGTGCCAGTACCATGCTGTCTTGATGATGACAGCTTTGTAATAGAGCTTGAAGTCTGGAATTGTGATGCCACCAACGTTGGCTTTCTTTTTCAATATCCCTTTGGCTATTCGAGGTCTTTTCTGGTTCCATATAAATTTTAGAATTATTTGTTCCATTTCTTTGAAAAAGAAGGATGGTACTTTGATAGGAATTGCATTAAATGTGTAGATTGCTTTAGGTAGCAGAGACATTTTCACAATATTTATTCTTCCAATCCAGGAGCATGGAACATTTTTCCATTTCTTTTTGTCTTCCTCAATTTCTTTCATGAGTACTTTATAGTTTTCTGAGTATAGATTCTGTGTCTCTTTGGTTAGGTTTATTCCTAGGTATCTTATGGTTTTGGGTGCAATTGTAAATGGGATTGACTCCTTATTTTCTCTTTCTTCTGTCTTGCTGTTGGTGTAGAGAAATGCAACTGATTTCTGTGCATTGATTTTATGTCCTGACACTTTACTGTATTCCTGTATAAGTTCTAGCAGTTTTGGAGTGGAGTCTTTTGGGTTTTCCACATATAGTATCATATCATCTGCGAAGAGTGATAATTTGACTTCTTCTTTGCCGATTTGGATGCCTTTAATTTCCTTTTGTTGTCTGATTGCTGAGGCTAGGACCTCTAGTACGATTTTGAATAGCAGTGGTGATAATGGACATCCCTGCTGTGTTCCTGACCTTAGCGGAAAAGCTTTCAGTTTTTCTCCATTGAGAATGATAGTTGCGGTGAGTTTTTCATAAATGGCTTTGATGATATTGAGGTATGTGCCCTCTATCCCTACACTCTCAAGAGTTTTGATCAGGAAGGGATGCTGTACTTTGTCAAATGCTTTTTCAGCATCTATTGAGAGTATCATATGGTTCTTGTTCTTTCTTTTATTGATGTGTTTTATCACATTGACTGATTTGCAGATGTTGAACCAACCTTTCAGCCCTGGAATAAATCCCACTTGGTCATGGTGAATAATCTTTTTAATGTACTGTTGAATCCTATTGGCTAGTATTTTGTTGAGTATTTTCGCATCTGTGTTCATCAAGGATATTGGTCTATAGCTCTCTTTTTTGGTGGGATCCTTGTCTGGTTTTGGGATCAAGGTGATGTTGGCCTCATAAAATGAGTTTGGAAGTTTTCCTTCCATTTCTATTTTTTGGAACAGTTTCAGGAGAATAGGAATTAGTTCTTCTTTAAATGTTTGGTAGAATTCCCCTGTGAAGCCGTCTGGTCCTGGGCTTTTGTTTGTTTGGAGATTTTTAATGACTGTTTCAATCTCCTTACTGGTTATGGGTCTGTTCAGGCTTTCTATTTCTTCCTGGTTCAGTTGTGGTAGTTTATATGTTTCTAGGAATGCATCCATTTCTTCCAGATTGTCAATTTTATTGACAATAGAGTTGCTCATAGTATGTTCTTATAATAGTTTGTATTTCTTTGATGTTAGTTGTGATCTCTCCTCTTTCATTCATGATTTTATTTATTTGGGTCCTTTCTCTTTTCTTTTTGATAAGTCGGGCCAGGGGTTTATCAATTTTATTAACTCTTTCAAAGAACCAGCTCCTACTTTCGTTGATTTGTTCTATTGTTTTTTTGGTTTCTATTTCATTGATTTCTGCTCTGATCTTCATGATTTCTCTTCTCCTGCTGGGCTTAGGGTTTCTTGTGATTGAGTTCTAGCTTTAGAGCATTGTGGTCTGAAAATATGCAGGGAATGATCCCAATCTTTTGATACCGGTTGAGTCCTGATTTGGGACCGAGGATGTGATCTATTCTGGAGAATGTTCCATGTGCACTAGAGAAGAATGTGTATTCTGTTGCTTTGGGATGAAATGTTCTGAATATATCTGTGATGTCCATCTGGTCCAGTGTGTCGTTTAAGGCCTTTATTTCCTTGCTGATCTTTTGCTTGGATGATCTGTCCATTTCAGTGAGGGGAGTGTTAAAGTCCCCTACTATTATTGTATTATTGTTGATGTGTTTCTTTGATTTTGTTATTAATGGGTTTATATAGTTGGCTGCTCCCACGTTGGGGGCATAGATATTTAAAATTGTTAAATCTTCTTGTTGGACAGACCCTTTGAGTATGATATAGTGTCCTTCCTCATCTCTTATTATAGTTTTTGGCTTAAAATCTAATTGATCTGATATAAGGATTGCCACTCCAGCTTTCTTCTGATGTCCATTAGCATGGTAAATTCTTTTCCACCCCCTCACTTTAAATCTGGAGGTGTCTTCGGGCTTAAAATGAGTTTCTTGGAGGCAACATATAGATGGGTTTTGTTTTTTTATCCATTCTGATAGCCTGTGTCTTTTGACAGGGGCATTTAGCCCATTAACATTCAGGGTAACTATTGAGAGATATGAATTTAGGGCCATTTTATTGCCTGTAAGGTGACTGTTACTGTATATGGTCTCTGTTCCTTTTTGATCTACCACTTGTAGGCTCTCTCTTTGCTCAGAGGACCCCTTTCAAGATTTCCTGTAGAGCTGGTTTGGTGTTTGCAAATTCTTTCAGTTTTTGTTTGTCCTGGAAGCTTTTAATCTCTCCTTCTATTTTCAATGATAGCCTAGCTGGATATAGTATTCTTGGCTGCATGTTTTTCTCGTTTAGTGCTCTGAAAATATCATGCCAGCTCTTTCTGGCCTGCCAGGTCTCTGTGGATAAATCAGCTGCCAATCTAATATTTTTACCATTGTATGTTACAGACTTCTTTTCCCGGGCTGCTTTCAGGATTTTCTCTTTGTCACTGAGACTTGTAAATTTTACTATTAGGTGACGGGGTGTGGGCCTATTCTTATTGATTTTGAGGGGTGTTCTCTGGACCTCCTGAATTTTGATGCTCGTTCCCTTTGCCATATTGGGGAAATTCTCCCCAATAATTCTCTCCAGTATACCTTCTGCTCCCCTCTCTCTCTTTCTTCTTCTTCTGGAATCCCAATTATTCTAATGTTGTTTCGTCTTATGGTGTCACTTATCTCTCGAATTCTCCCCTCGTGGTCCAGTAGCTGTTTGTCCCTCTTTTGCTCAGCTTCTTTATTCTCTGTCATTTGGTCTTCTATATCACTAATTCTTTCTTCTGCATCATTTATCCTAGCAGTGAGAGCCTCCATTTTTGATTGCACCTCATTAATAGCTTTTTTTATTTCAACTTGGTTAGATTTTAGTTCTTTTATTTCTCCAGAAAGGCCTTTTATATCTCTCGAGAGGGTTTCTCTAATATCTTCCATGCCTTTTCGAGCCCGGCTAGAACCTTGAGAATTGTCAGTCTGAACTCTAGATCTGACATATTACCAATGTCTGTATTGATTAGGTCCCTAGCCTTCGGTACTGCCTCTTGTTCTTTTGTGTTGAATTTTTCCGTCTTGTCATTTTGTCCAGATAAGAGTATATGAAGGGGCAAGTAAAATACTAAAAGGGTGGCAACAACCCCAGGAAAATATGCTTTAACCAAATTATAAGAGATCCAAAATTGTGAGGGGGGAGAAAGGGGATAAAAAGAGGTTCCAAAAGGAAGAAAGAAAGAAAAAGAAAAAAAAAAGAAAAAAGAAAAAAAAAAAGAATTAAAAAAAAAGAAAACACCTAAGAAAAATATAAAAAAGACAAAATATATATATATTAGATAAACTAGTAAAAAATCGTTAAAAAAGAAAAAGGTAACAGTTTAAAAAAAATTACCTGAAGGCGAGAAAAAAAAAAACAAAAAATGAAAAAGAAAAAAATTAAATTAACTGCAAGACTAAAAAAAATCACAGGGAAAAAGCCATGAGTTCCGTGCTTTGCTTTCTCCTCCTCTGGAATTCCGCTGCTCTCCTTGGTATTGAAACCGCACTCCTTGGTAGGTGAACTTGGTCTCGGCTGGATTTCTTGTTGATCTTCTGGGGGAGGGGCCTGTTGTAGTGATTCTCAAGTGTCTGCCCTAGGCGGAATTACACCGCCCTTACCCAGGGCCGGGGTGAGTAATCCGCTCGGGTTTGCTTTCAGGAGCTTTTGTTCCCTGAGCGCTTTCCGTAGAGTTCCGGAGGATGGGAATACAAATGGCGGCCTCCTGGTCTCCGGTCTGGAGGAGCCGAGAGCCCAGGGCCGCACTCCTCAGTGCGCTCTCAGAGAACAGCGCCCAGTTACTCCCGTCTGCCTGACCTCCGGCCGTGCTTTGAGCTCACTGAGCCTGTGACCGGTTCAAGGTCACCCCGAGCTGCGAGCTTACTGTCAGCTCTGTCTCTGTAGCCCGCTTTCCTGTTCCAATACCCGCAAGCTCTGCGACACTCAGACACCCCCGATCCTTCTGTGACCCTGCGGGACCTGAGGCCACGCTGACCCCGCGTGGGCTTCACCCCGGTTTAGCCTCTGGAGCGATGTTCCTCAGCGGAACAGACTTTTAAAATTCCTGATTTTGTGCACGGTTGCTCCGCTGCTTGCCGGGATCCGGCCCCTCCCCCCGGGGTCTATCTTCCTGTTGCTTTGGATTCACTTCGCCGCCGGTCCTACCTTTCAGAAAGTGGTTGTTTTTCTGTTTCCAGAATTGCTGTTCTTCTTCTCTTGGATCTGCCGATGGATTTTCAGGTGTTTGCAATCTTTAGATAAGCTATCTAGCTGATCTCCGGCTAGCTGAAGTAGTCTCAGCCTGCTACTTCTCCGCCATCTTGACTCCTCCCTCAAGAGGGCACTTTTTATAATGAACACTGGATATTGTATGTAAGTGATCTATCACTGAATTCTACTCCAGAAATCAATATTGCACTGTATGTTAATTACCCAAATGAGGTAAAATTACCTAAAATTTTTTACAGTATTTTTTATTTAAATTCAATTAACCAACATATAGCTATCTAAAATTTAAATTAAAAAATAACAAAGCAAAACAAAAGAAATGGTTAAATAATATACAGATGCCTCCAATAAGAAAAGAAAAATTTCTTGAACTTTACTTCAAGTTGTGGGTATGTACAGTTTTGAAAATAATACATCCTTTTTAAGTAGATTAAGTGAAAATAAAATATTTTCAGCAATGCTTCAGCTAAGACAAAATTGTTACTAATTCTCATCATGATACATGAGTTATGTTGTAAGTAGTTTTCTTCAGTCAAGTACACACTTCCAAGTACATCTCACTTCAATGCTGGACTTGTCTTTGTTCTTTATATTCTTATTTTCTTATGTGATTTGTATTATCATTTGTTTTTCTTTTGAATAGAACAAACATATATTGTCAAAAGTAAGTCTCCAAACAACTTTCTTTGTTAGATTGACATATTTTTTAAAATGTTGCATTTTTCAATTTATTATTTCTGTATTGCTGTTGAAAAATGAAAAAAAGTAAAAAAGAAGAATTCATCATGTAATTTTTGACTAATAAATTGAATACTAACATGTGGACAATTACCCAAATGAGGAAAAAAATAGAGACAACACTTGTGGCAGTGTTTGCTTATTTGATTATTATTTTTTCTTCTGAAATATAGAAACTTATTTTGGTGGCTTGTAATCTTTTTCAAGCACTTAAATGGTAGGATTTCAAAAATATTTCCCAACCTTAAAATACTTTTTAAGTATTAATTTACCAGGCTTTTGTTTTTCTTTAAGTTTGTTCAAGACAAAGACATACTTTGTTCATCAAATATATCTAAAAGTTAAGGAGCTATAAAATAGGATATTTATAGTATCCCCTTTTTTTTAAAAATTGCTAATAAAAATATTTGTATTTCATAATAAAAGTTGACACAAGTATTTGTTTTTGTTTTTTGACAATCTTGGTCCTGCCAACAACAAAACTTTATTTATTGATTTATTTGAGGGCTCTAAATATGTAGCTCAGTATTTAAATTGCCTTTTATTGTAAGGATAAACACTTATTTCTTCCTTTCGTGTTTTTTTTTTTTTTTCTGCTTATAGAATTTGAACCTAAAATTGAGGAGCTGTACCAAAAATAATTTTTCACTTATGAAAAATTCTCACCCTAAATCTTAGAAACCTTAATTCATGATTAATTTTTCAAGACACTAAAAACAAATTTATTTCACTCCCAAAGTATTTATCTTCATTATATTTTCTTAAATATATTAAAACACGAGAAATAATACAAAGCTATAAGTTTTGACATATATAGTCTAATTAATCCCCATTAGGTTTCTTTCCCATCAATATTTGCAGACCTAAACCAGGTTTTTTACTTGGCACACATTTATTTTACCTGGGCTATTCTTCCAGATATTATCTATGACTAATAGATGGATTTGAGAGATTTTGCATGCAAATATAATAAATCATATTATTTTATCCAAAAAATGACTAAAATGATTTTGTTTTTAAATTGTTTGCTTAAAATATATTTGAGTTTAGAATCAATCCATTTGTTTTTAAAATTGGAAATAATTTCAATTGAAAAGATAACTTGCAAATTCTAATTACTGCAGTCATAAAATTCATATAGATGCTTCTCCAAAAAAAAAAAAAAAAAAAACACACTTGGTAACAAAAAAGTAAAAGACCAAAAAAAGAGGTAAAATATTTTATTTCTTCAAAGATTTACTCTTTTAATTTATGCTTACTTACCATACCTGACTTTATCATAATTTTTCATGTTCATTGAAATTCAGGATTGTTATTTTTTAAGAGTTTTACTGTGTGTTTTCAAGGCTGATTTGAACAAAATACAATTTTTATCGTTCATTTAAATGTAGCACTTCCAGAGAACCATCTGAGATTTACTTCTTCAGGAAAGTTTAACAGTTGCAATATGAAGAGAAGGACACTCAAACAACAAAAAACAAACAAAAAATGCTTTAACCCACTACAGAAATACCTTATCAAGCAAGCTATGAGTATTCCAAGTGTTATTATATAAATGCTTCTTAAAAATACATCTGTTAGATTAACAATTCACTATGAAAGTTTCTTGAAAGACTCTTAGTTAGCTGTGCCACAATGATGAAACTGATACCTAGTCACTTTTTTACAAGTAAGTATTAGACAACGATTTTCCTGGCTGATTCCAAGCAAATCATTTAGTATATCTCATGTTATTATTTATTTTTGTCAGTGTAATGGGAATTTTCTTTTTGTATAAAACGAATCTTTGAAAAACTCTCTTGCCCAGCATTGGAAACATTGTCTTCTCTGAGTTGTTTTAATTTTGTAAGGGTGAACAATAACTATTAGGCATTAGTAAAAACAAGTGCAAGTTATGATTACTGAAACAGAGATTACCAAATTCTCATTATTCATATTATAATGGCATCCATATTTGAAAGGAAAGTTTAAATAGTAGTAGTGGTAGTAGTAATGAAAAGTAGAACTGAAAGAAAAGAATTTGTCTAGAGACAGCATTACCTGCCAATTTGAGATGATTGTCTATAAATTTCAAAAGAGTTCCAAAGAGATTTTGTATGTGTCGTGTAATTTGTTGTAGTCTTTTAAGATACAAAATACAACCCTTAAGTATCTTTAAGATACAAAAATACAACCTTTCTCTTTTTTTTCAATGTACTCTGAACATTTTTTGCTTGTTCTCTCATCCATATGGTTGATAAATCATGTCTTCCATATATTGGAATAACATTTGTGTTCTTGAAGAAGGCTTTCTGCTGTTCCAAATGATTTAAATAAGCATTATAGTATTTTCCTCTTCTATCTTATCTTTTTTCAATCATTTATTACTTTTTCTCTAGACATCCACTTATTGTCTTAAAATAAATATATGTAAACACAGTACTATAATCCTAGAAATTCTAATGACATCCAAATTACAAACAAGTTATATTTCCAATGTATGTTTATTAGAATGCCATTTGGACCTTAGAACATATTGATATAAAATCATGTTTATAAATAGGTTACTTTTCCAGGTTGTATTACAGAACACTTACTTAAGTCATAGTATGCTGAAAGATTTCACATTTATATTTCAAGAAAATGTAGGTGAAATGTTTTATGTTTCTTCCAAGCATTAAATGAGATGTTTAGATTTATAAAAAGATATAACTAATATTATACAGTACTGAAAGTCTAGAATTTACTATTAAAAGTAAGTTAACAAAATTTCCTAAGATTCTAGTTAGTAAAGTAGGGAAGTAAATGAGTACAATCATCCTGATACTTTCTGCTTTATGCTGCTGTTCTGTCATCGACTTTCCTATTTTGGGTACTATTAAGACATTTGAAAACTTTGAAAAACAAAATCGTGATTTCAGGCATTTGGTTTGTCTTCATGTTTATAATTTGTCATTCCAGGGAGAATCTTCAATGAATGTTCTGTAGATTCTCTTTTCAGTGGTAGTCACATTAAAAATTCTCATGTACTCACAGTTTTATCCTACTCGTGTACAGAAGAAGGATCTTTTTGCAAAGATAGTTATTTTTGTTCTGTTGAAAAGCTTCAATGATTCTTTCAGTTTGTGCATTTTCTTAAGGAAAAGACTTTTGTCAGACATAGTGTCCTATAGTAAAATCAACATCTGGTTGTTGTTTTTTTTCCTCTAATTTGTGAAGTTTTTGTCCAACCACAAAATTCTTATATCATTTTTAAATGTAAGATAGTACTGAGCCCATGTGAGAAGTTAAAAAAAAAAAAAAGATAGTAATTTCATTTCTGTAATAATATATGTGTTTATTAAACAAAGGAAGTCATGGAATCAGGTGAAATAATTTTGTCATACATTATTATTATTATTGTTATTGTTGTTATTATTATTTTAATTGTATAGTCCACAGTAAGTCTTTTCTATTTCTGCAGTTAATTTTTTTTCTACACATTGTAGATGAAAATATTTTTCTTCAAACTATAGTCATAATAATAGCTCACCCTTGATAAAACCTCTCTGGATTTTTGGTATTCTAGGTTTTTGTTTGTTCATTATAGTCACATCTAGGTTATTTTTTCCCCTTATAATATTTCTAATATTCCTAAAATGGTTTGGCTGACACTTTTAGGTGATGGAAATTTCAGTACATGCTATAGTCTTTTTCTGTGTGTTCGATAGCTATGAACATTCTATTTCTGCTTGTTCCCATCTGGGCAATAATTTTCCTTCCTGCTCCTTGAAAATGTTTTACAGCTCATCATTCTAACAGCTTTTCTGTGGAAGTTTCCCCTTTTACATGCAATGTTTATTACTTTTCCCTTTTTTATTCTTGTGGACTTAACTGCATTTTTATCAGATACAAAATTTTTTCTTAAAAGTGAGTAAATAGAGCTAAATATAATATATAATGTAAATAAATGCATACTTCATATTTACATAATATAGATATAAAAATAAAGGAAAACCACATGTTTTTGAAGAAGCTTAAAAAATACCTTAATGATAAGACTATTATTTCAAGTTTTAGAAATGATTAAGTGAATATAAATTCTACTGTTCATTACCAAAAAAGAATATATCTTTTTATTTAAATGACCAAGATAATAAAGTTCTTTTCTAGTTTCTTTTCGACTTTCCCTCAAAATGTTAGAGTAACTCAGTGCTTATTCTGTTTTTGTTTTTGTTTTATTTTTGATTTTGTTTATGTTTTAGCCAGACTCTTTTAGTAGGTGTCTTACCATGACTTCTAAATGTGGCCTATTTGTTAAATTGCCAGCCCTGGCCTATCTCATGATTTTAAGATTGTGCATCTGGCTCAACAAGTTTTTGTGGATGCCTTCTTCATTAGTGTGCCCTGTGAGTTCTATCTGAAGAATGGAACTGTCTGGGGCACCTGGGTGGCTCAGTGGGTTAAAGCCTCTGCCTTGGGCTTAGGTCATGATTCCAGGGTCCTGGGATTGAGCCCCGCATCGGGCTCTCTGCTCGGCAGGGAGCCTGCTTCCTCCTCTCTCTCTGCCTGCCTCTCTGCCTACTTGTGATCTCTGTCTGTCAAATAAATAAATAGATCTTAAAAAAAAAAAAAGAATGGAACTGTCTGTTTTGATCCATCTCCATGGTTGTCATCCTAGTGCAAATGAACACCCTCTCTCTTCTGGCAATGGGCCTTTGACTGACCTGCTCGTTTCTACTCTTGCCCCTTTATAAGTCTTTGTACTTGCTCTTCTCTTTGCACAGAAGTTCTTACCCTGATTTTAGCCTTGATTCTCACTCTTAAGTGGGAGGATGGTAGAAACAGCTAAGAAAATATGTGGTAAAATACTTTTTAAGCAGTAAAATCCTATGTAAATATTGGGCATTTTATTTATTTGTTTGTTTGCTTATTTATTTATTTGACACAGAGAGAGAGAGATCATAAGTAGGCATAGAGGCAGGCAGAGAGAGGCGAGGCGTGGTGGGGGGAAGCAGGCTCCCTGCTGAGCAGAGAGCCTGATGTGGGGCTCCATCCCGGGACCCTAGGATCATGACCTGAGCCGAAGGCAGAGGCTTTACCCACTGAGCCACCCAGGCGCCCCAGGCATTATTTTTCTTAACATGACATTTTGTATGTATCCAGTCTGGTCACAAGTAAGCATGGGTTTCTCCCCAGATCTGCTCCTTCTACAGAATTCCCTGTCAGTTGTGACAATACTGTCCACTCAGTATTTGGGGAAGAAGCATCTGCAGCCATCTGTAACATTTCATTCAACCTTCTCTGTCATTGGCTGACCAAAAAATCATCAGTACTGAAATTAACTTCCTTAGTATAGTTCAAGCCAATCATCTCTACTAATAATCCTCTAGTGAAGGATGAACTGAACATTTAATCGACTTTTCTGAATACACCCTTCTATCTACTCCTTGCCAAATCTATAGTCCCTATCACTACAATGTTACAAAATCTAAATTAGTTGGTATTACTCCTGCTTACATCCTTTAACAGTATTTCTTAAACCTTAATGGCTTGTACACTTTAATCACTTGGTAAGATTGGTAAAATGATTTTGATTAACTTGAGGGTGGAGTCCAAGATTCTGTATTTCTAACAAGTTCCCGGATGATGCCAGTGCTTCATGGATAATACCTTGAGTAGTAAGGCTTAGGTGACTCCCATCTATATTTGGAATAGAAATTAAAACCTATCCATGGTCTATAAATTCAAACATGATCAATCAATCTCCTCTTTACCTTTTTTAATAGGCTTTTATCATTTCTTTTATCATTTCTTCCTCAATCTCTATAGTCTGGGCCTTCTTTCAGTTCTTTGAAAGCATCATGCTAATTTTTTTGCCTCAGGGGATTTTATATAATAAATTCTTCTCTGTTTGAACACTTCTTACCTAATACATAATACTCACCCTTTTCTAAGCAATTCTTACTTATCCTAGATGCCTTAGCTTAAATCCCATTTCTTCAAGGAACTCTTACTTGACTTTAAATATGCTTCTTTTTTAAAAATTTCTTTTCTGTTATAGCCTGTGTCCGCCTCATAGTGTGTATAATTGCTCTAAATAATCATTTATATTATCAATGTTTCAGTATCTGTAACCTTCCAAAGTTGTAAATTCATTGAAAGCAGTTCTTCTCCCATATCTAGTTGAGGTCTGCATCTCCTGTATGTAGCATCGTAGGTGATGTATTTCCTGCATCTAGCCACATTGTTGATGGTCTACAAATAGTTGTCAACTCTAATTATTTATGAAAAGTATCTATCCTTTTTTGTCATAGAAGGGGCATAGAATTTATCAGATTTAGAACTTTGGAGCCTGCTGAAGGTCCAAATACAGAGGCTGATGGTTTTGCCTGCTATCTGTGAAGAAAGCAAAGGATTCCCTGATAGTCACATCTATCATTGGAAAACAAAATGATAAATAAGAGAAAGATCACCTAATTTTTGTGAAAATGAGTTGACAGTTTGTCTAGTAAAAAAACAAGTTACTAAAAGTAGTGTGATTAGAGTAGATAGGATAAGCAGGGATGAGGAAGCTAGAGTTAAAAACTAAGGGTGCCTGGGTGGCTTACTCAGTTACATGTCTGCCTGAGGCTCAGGTCATGATCCCAGGTCCTGGGATTGAGTCACACATCAGGCTCCCTGCTCTGCAACAGGGAGTATTCTCCCTCTTCCCTGGCTCATGCTTTCTCTCTCTTGCTCACTATCTTACTTAGAAAAGTAAACAAAATCTTAAAAAAAAAAAAAAAAAAAAAAGGTAGAGACATGGGAGGGTAACATCTGGGATGTGGTTGGTTGGCTGCAATAGACCCAAGTCAAGGCATTATAGTTTGGAAAAAGAAATTGTCATAGTTCAGAGGACCAAGGAGCAGAGTGAAAGCCTTAGTTATGCATGGGCTAAAGGAACGAAGAAGAAGGAATATTCGAGTTTGAGTTTAGAATTAGACCAGGAGAAAATTGATGCTGAATGCTAAGGAAAGACACAGTGAAGGCACAAGTGTTAAAGTCCTGAGGCAGGATAGTCATGAAATTTGAAGATGGATGGTAGACTAGGGATTGAGGTATATAAGACCAGGCATCTAATGCCCTAGGACACTGCAGGAAGGACTGTAGTTGAGTGTTTTAATGGCCACACCATATCTCCTTGGCAAGCTCACTGTGCTTCACATACGATCTTTCTTGTGGAGGGGAATGTAATATGGATGAGGCAAGCTGGGGTAGGCACAGAACACCTACACTCATTGTTCAGAAGCAGAGATGAATATTGTTTCAGAGCACTTGATTTGTCTCAGTTAACCCACTTTGCTCCTAGACTGATTTCAAAGGAGAGCCTTACCTGGATGCTGGGAAATACCAGTGCCCTAATAAATCCTTGGAAAATTTTTGCAATAAGGAAAGATGTCCTTGGCATCCCTTTTGTTCTGCTTTCTGTATTTATTACCTATCTCCTAGTCTTTCCAAGTCTACTGGTCTCTCCCACTGATGTAAACCAGTGCTTTTCAAAAATAAGCTTGTATTGAAAAGATCTAGAAGTCTTAAACTCAGATTCCTGCTTCCCACTCCCTCCTTCAGAATTTCTGATTCACTAAGAATGAATGGGGCCCAATAATTTTTATTTCTAACAAGCTCCCAGTGAATGTTGATGCTATTGGCCCAAAGCCACACTTTGAAAAGAGTTGGCTTAAAACCTCTACCCTGCTCCTTTATCCAAATTTGTCATTCCCCAATGTAAGAAGCCTACTTAGCTAAAATCACATGTTTCCCCAGATCTGAAACACATAAACTAAAATCAAAATGATCTTAGGGCATATAAATTCAGCAAAATTTAGTCATCTGATGAAATCGTGTCTACAAATACATGAATAACTAATAGCAACAATAATTTATCCACCTTCATTCAATTTTTGTTGACTGAGATATATGTCTAATGAGAAGAACCTCAAGCGATATGACCAAATGAAGGGGAAACCTTCTAAATTGTAAGGAAGGATTTTCCTGGGCAGCGTATTCATATATTTGATGCAGTCAAATTACTTTTCTGTTGTACTTCCTTCACTTCTAAATCTACGTGCTCCACAAATTTGCAAGTTCTTTACCCATCCCACACCCAGGTTTACCGTTTAATTTCTAGCAATTCTAGTCCAGGTGGTGGAATGGAAACTGTGTGTCCAAAGTAGAGGAAGGTGGGGTGACACACAAGTGAGTTCTTTATATGTCACAAACCACCTGTTACATATATTTTGGCCATCACCAAAAATATTTAAACGTCAGGATTCATCTTTCTTTAGATATTTTCCACAAGTTTGAGCATATTGCCTTTTTTTTAAAGTGTCTGTGAAAGAACCATTTATTTTTGTCAAGGAACATTGTTCAGCATGGCACTTGTTAAAAAAATAAATTAGACTCTGGAGTACTGCAAAATTACTTTCTCTTACATCACATGGCATTTCAATGAAAACATAAGAAAATAGTCTGATTTGCAGGGGTTATATTTTTAGTGATGTCCTATTAAGTGATTTTTAACATAATATGAGAAGTGCTAATTGCTGCAGTGACCTCAAAGTTGAAATCTTGCTTCAAATTCAGTGGTCTGATTTTGCGTCTTCATCCAAGCCTTAGGTCAAATGACTTAAAGCTGAAAATGACAACAAACTATTATTTTGTGTTTTAGCTTAAATCAGGAAGGCGGAATAGAGGCCATCAGGAGGAAAACTAGAAACACTCTCAAGAGCTGTCAGTCATATATACTCTTTGACTTTTTAAAATACGCCTTGTATTTTAAGGGAGTAAATGTGTTTTTAGAATTCAGAGCTTAGTTTTCTTACTCAAAAGGTGTTTTTAAGTACTTAAAATACAGTAACCGGACTTCCCTCCCTCCCTTCCCTTCTTTCCTCCTGTCTTCTCCTGCCTTCCTTCCTGCCTGCCTTCCTTCCTCTTTATCTCTCTTTCTCTCTCTTTCTTTCTGCCAAATTCGTTTTGTGTTTTTCCTTCCTTTTAATCAAAGATAGAAACAGGATTCTGTGTGTCACTTAGTTATTCTTCAGCCAAGATAAAATAATTTCTTAGATTTCACTAGTTTAAGAGACTGACCACAGTTAATATTTGGAACATAGAAAGGATATTCAGATTGCTGCCATAAATTTAAACTACATCTCCTCTTGCATAACAGCTTTGAGAATATGTCCTGAAATATATCAGAAGTAAGTTTTTCAAATTAAGGTTCATTGTTGTTTAGTATTATCTTGATCCATAGGAACAAAAATAGGAAAACCAGGACTTTTATTCTATTTCAAATTTACAGCTTGATTATTGTGATAATGTTATTTCCTTAGCAGTTTGGTTTTGTTCACCAGCACTGTGGATCCTATTGCACAGTCTTTACATTGTTTTTTGCTTTTTGTTTTGGGGGTGGGGTAGAGGGAGAGGGGGAGAGAGAATCTTAAGCAGTCTCCATGTTCACTTGTGGGGCTTGATCTCACAATCCTGAGATCATGACCTGAGCCCAAATTCGGAGTTGGTGCTTAATTGACTGAGAGCATACATTGTTTTAATAGTTTATTCAAATCACCTTTTAAAAAAACACAACAATATTAACATTATTAACATCACTACATTTATATTACATTATAGTGTTGCATTATAATACTGTAATAGACTTAATAATTAATAACTTGACTCTGCACAAAAGTAGCTTTAGTCCTGGTAGGTTGAATTGCAATTAGGACATGTAAGATGATCTCAAACGTGAAAATAATTTGCTAAAGCAGTGAAGAACCCCTCAAATTTTTATGAAGTAGAGGGATATGATCAGACCTGTGCTTTAGAGTTACAGTCTCTAAAGTGGCATGTGCATTACCATGGCTCGGACCTCACAATCCTTTGAAATATTGAACACAACATTGGAACTCCTGTATTTGTTTTTAATCTACAGTGTTATAATAAATAGCCTTGTAATACTAGATGGGTTCCTTTGGCACTGGCATTTGGTATGTGTGTCATACAGTGTAATGTCATACATAGACAGTACAATGTCCTTAGTGAAGTGTGGAGATTTCAAACCAGTGGGAATGGCAGTTCACCCTTCATTTCTTCTAGCTTTCAATTCACTGTTACTTACTGACATTTATGTCTACCTGGTAGTGGATTCATGTATTGTATTTTCTAGCTTTAAGCTTAACTTTGCAAAATAGATTAATGTTTTACAAAAAAAAAACGAGGATCATTCTAATAATGCAAGCATAAGCAATTAATGAAAGTGACAGTGATGTCACAAATTTAATCACAAATTGTTGATCACCACCATAATGAGGTCAGACAATTATGATCTGATCTGCCTATAAGCTGACCAAAAACAAATTATTAAGAGGACAATTTGATGTTTACAAAAGTACCCACTATTATTAGTGATATATATTTGTAATCATGCTTAGGAGGCAATTAAAAATATTATTTTATCTTCATATCACCCATCAAGCATATCTATTATATCATATTGCTTTGTCATGTGAAAAATTTATTATCACAGTAGTTAAATACACAATGTTATGAATAAATGTTATAATGTATATTAGAGGTCAACTTCACAACATTTTAATGCTAATTGTGAGTAATGAAAACACTTCTGAATGTAGGAAAGTGGAGATGATATATCTACGAGAAATTATCTAAAATGAAGGAACATTTGGAAGGTATTTTCCCTGGCCCTTGCAAGAACTGGGATTGTGTCAATTATGAAAGGAAAGGAGATAACATGTGCCAGGGATATTATGGGATGACGTGGATGAAATGAAGAAGTCAGAGAGCACAGTGAAGCTGAAAGCACGAGTGATGCCTTGATATGTGTGCAATGAGACCAAGAGGGAAAAGAAGCTGAACTTAGGAGTACAGTGAAGTTCTTTTTGTCTCTTTATAAGGTGTGAGGTTTTTTCTATAATATTTTATTTATTTATTTGACAGAGAGAGTGAGGTCACAAGTAGGCAGAGAGGCAGGCAGAGAGAGATAGGGGGAAGCAGGCTCCCTGCTGAGCAGAGAGCCCGATGCAGGGCTTGATCCCAGGACCCTGAGATCATGACCTGAGCTGAAGGCAGAGGCTTAACCCACTGAGCCAACCAGGTGCCCCTCTTTTTGTCTTTTTAAAAGCATAATTATTTAACATTGATTTCAATGTTTTCACTCATAAATATCTTGAATAAAATTTGATGGTCTAAATCATCCCTGAAGAGTAAAAAGCGAACAAAAGAAATTAATTGATCTATATTTTCAATACTAATCTCCACATGAAGTATAGAACAGATGTTTTCTTATTTAAGTTGTGTGTCCATGTGTGATTTCTCACTTGTCATGTTGTAGTAAGGATTGTTTTATCAGATTTTTCATTTTGAGAAACATAATATGCACTTTTGGGCGTTGTCATTATATGTACTTCATATTATGAGATTCCCATTTTGAACTGTATTAAAAACTTGTACATCCTAAGAGTTAAAATGGCTCTAAAAGTAATTTCTCTGTGTACTCACGTTTTGTTTTATCTTATTTTTGAATTATTATTATTAACATATAATATATTATTTGCCCCAGGGGTACAGGTCTGAGAATCATCAGGCTTACACATTTCACAGCACTCACCATAGCACATACCCCCCGCAATGTCTACAACACAGCCACCCTCTCCCTACCTCACCAACCCCCAGCAACCCTCAATTTGTTTTGTGAGATTAAGAGTCTCTTATGTTTTATTTTTTAATTACCATGTAGTTGAATCAGTTGCTGCATAACATATTAGATAACTGGAATAGTTTAAAGCTTGAATACAAAACTTTACTATAAAATTTGATTTCTTTATTTCTATTAGTTGTGTGTATTTGGCACATTAGAGTTGCTGCTTTATATGCATATAAATAGTATTGTTTTATTTCTATATTTGAAAACATTTACTCATTTTTTACAACAAATTATGTAATTTTCAATATGAAACATTTTAAATTAGATCATCATTTAATTTTAAAGTTTGGAAAGTTAAATGACAAACAGTATTTTAGATCTATGGTAAAATGTGTTTTATTCTTTACCAAATATACAAAGTTTTGAAATTCTATCTTATAATTTTCTAAAGCTCCTAGTTTATTTATAAATCTTAGTTTATTTATCTTTTAGCTGAGCACTGTTCTTAACCTTATATAGTAAGGGCATTTTTGTTGAATTTCTACATTCTTGTTCTATGTAGTTTATAATCTAAACATTGCATCAGTGGGTTATTTCTAATAGAAGTCAATAGAAACCATTTCCATTTATGAACTTAAGGTGACATAATTTAAATTAAACAATAATGTGACAATGGTAGAGATATCAAAACATAATATGTACCAAGCACAGGGATTGAGCAGATTGTCTGTCATATACAAAGGAGTCACAGATTCATATCACAAATGCCAGCCAAGGTTTATTGGGAAATATCTACAAGCAGAGAAATAGAGCACATGTATTATTTGAACTCTGATTATTTCACCAGTTAGTCACGGTCAATGTGCTAGTAGAGATGCTTTAAATATTTATAGTTTGTGGGCAGTGGGAGCCTCTGCTTGGAGAAGCCTTATTAGAAAGACGCAGCCTCTGCTTCCCTCTGACTGACATCAGCCTGATCTTCTGTTGAGATAATTCAAATCTCCTGGGTCAGTTCTTTATTAAGACACTAAAATGGAAGAGAAATGAACCTCTAATGTATGTGTGTGTGTATATACACAAAGAATTAATGGTCCATATTTAATGAAAAATTATCATTTTTGCCAGAGGCAATGAAAAAATCAAAAGAGAAAAAAATGGCAACAGAAATAGGTTCACAGGTGTTGTGTATATTGAAGTATCAGATATGAGATTTAAAGTAATCATGGTTTACATTTTCAAGAAAAATATCTGACAGGAATCCACAAAAAGAAAAAAAAAGATTAAAATTGACATTCTAGTACAGAAAAAATATAGCTGAATTAAGAATTTAATAAAACAGGGACGCCTGGGTGGCTCAGTTGGTTGAGCCGCTGCCTTCGGCTCGGGTCATGATTCCAGGGTCCTGGGATCGAGTCCCGCATTGGGCTCCTTGCTCGGCGGGGAGCCTGCTTCTCTCGCTGCCTCTGCCTGCCTCTCTGCCTGCTTGTGTGTACTCTCTCTGTCTATCTCTGGCAAATAAATAAAATCTTAAAAAAAAAAAAATTAAAAAAATTAAAAAAAAGAATTTAATAAAACAGGAGATTAGACTTGTAGAAGAGAAAACTAGCAAATTGGAATAATGATTTTGAAGCAAAGAAAGGAAAAAAAAAGACATATGGGACATAATGAAAATTTCTAATGGGCATATAATTGTAGTCTTAGAAGGAGAATAGAGAGAATGAGACCAGTGCAATACTTGATGTTTTACTTAATTTTATAAGAATTTTCCCAAAAGTTAAAGATGAGATATAATGATCAAGATGCTATTTATTTATCTTTTTTAAAGATTTAATTTATTTATTTAGAAGAAGAGAGAGAGCGAGCAGGGGGAAGGGCCCAGGGAGAAAGAGAATCGTAAGCACGCTCTGTACTGAATGTGCAGCCTGAATCAAGGCTCGATCTCATAACCACAAGATCATGGCCTGAGCTGAAATCAAGAGTCAGGCACTCAACTGACTGAGCTACACAGGTTTCCCCAGATCAAGATGCTATTTAAAGGAACTTCCGTGCTAATGAATTGGAAGAATAAACATTGTTAAAATGTCTCTGCTGCCCAGAGCAATCTGGGGAGGGGGCATGGGTGAGCCTGGTGATGGGCATTGAGGAGGGCACATACTGCATGGAGCACTGGCTATTATACATAATCAATCAATCTTAGAACACTACATCAAAAAGTAATGACGTGCTGTATGCTGATGTAACATAAAAAAAAATAATTTAAATAAATAAATAAATAAATAAATAAACTATTAGAAGACCAACCATGAAGAAGGCCTAGGAATTACCATTCCAAATTGTTAACGGAAAACAACCACTTTCATCGTCAATGCCACTGAAAAGAATAAAAAGTGAACTCTTAACATTGTACTTAATGTATACTAAAGATGTCTGATGTTTTGATAGTACATTTCTTCCACAAATTTTGAAATTGAATTGGAGAAAAGAGTATCCAAAACTAAGAAAACTAAGTAAGAGTCTATTATTAACTCCAAGAAAAAAAGTTGCATCAAGAAAGAAATGTCATCATCCATGAACCATTGCTTTTTTTGGAAGTAAGGGAAGATAACAGTGTTTTGAGGACATGTTATATAAAAAAGTTAAATCTTTTTTTTTAAATTTTTTATTTTTTATAAACATATATTTTTATCCCCAGGGGTACAGGTCTGTGAATCACCAGGTTTACACACTTCACAGCACTCACCAAAGCACATACCCTCCCCAATGTCCATAATCCCACCCCCTTCTCCCAAACCCCCTACCCCCAGCAACAATAAATATTACACAATATCTAAAAGTGAAAATAATAACAATATAACATGATAGTTGTTAAAGTACAGAAGACAGATAATATAAAAAAGATTAAATAGTTGATAATATTTTTTTATTTTAGTAAAGGGAAGCAAGAGGGCAAAGGATACAAGGTGAAGTGTGCTGGGAACAAGGTCTCTGTTCTCTTATAAATCTGTGTCTTTTTTTTTTCATAATATAATTTTTTATTTTTTATAAACATATATTTTTATCCCCAGGGGTACAGGTCTGTGAATCACCAGGTTTACACACTTCACAGCACTCACCAAAGCACATACCCTCCCCAATGTCCATAATACCACCCCCTTCTCCCAAACCCCCTCCCCCCAGCAACCCTCAGTTTGTTTTGTGAGATTAAGAGTCACTTATGGTTTGTCTCCCTCCCAATCCCATCTTCTTTCATTTATTCATCTCGTACCCACTTAGGCCCCAATGTTGCAACACCACTTCCTCATATCAGGGAGATCATATGATAGTTGTCTTTCTCCGCCTGACTTATTTCGCTAAGCATGATACGCTCTAGTTCCATCCATGTTGTCGCAAATGGCAAGATTTCATTTCTTTTGATGGCTGCATAGTATTCCATTGTGTATATATACCACATCTTCTTGATCCATTCATCTGTTGATGGACATCTAGGTTCTTTCCATAGTTTGGCTATTGTGGACATTGGG